>NW_020171994.1:850319-963928 GCF_003031525.2 Neophocaena asiaeorientalis asiaeorientalis
TTTTCCCTTGATGCTTTTAATATTTTCTCTTTGTATTTAATATTTGATAGTTTGATTAATATGTGTCTTGGCATGTTTCTCCTTGTAGTTATCCTGTATGCAACTCTTTGCACTTCCTGGACTTGATTGACTATTTCCTTCCCCATATTAGGGAAGTTTTCAACTATAATCTCTTCAAATATTTTCTCAGTCCCTTTCTTTTTCTCTTCTTCTTCTGGGACCCCTATAATTCCAATGTTGGTGCATTTAATGTTCTCCCCGATGTCTCTGAGACTGTCCTCAATTCTTTTCATTCTTTTTCTTTTGTTTGCTCTGTGGTAGGTATTTCCGCTCTTTTATTTTCCAAGCCACTTATCCATTCTTCTGCCTCAGTTATTCTGCTATTGATTCCTTCTAGAAAATTTTTAATTTATTTTGTTGTTCATTATTTTTTTTTTTTTTTTTTGTGGTACGCGGGCCTCTCACTGTTGTGACCTCTCCCATTGTGGAGCACAGGCTCCAGACGCGCAGGCTCAGCGGCCGTGGCTCACGGGCCCAGCCGCTCCACGGCATGCGGGATCCTCCCGGACCGGGGCACGAACCCGTGTTCCCTGCATTGGCAGGCAGACTCTCAACCACTGCACCACCAGGGAAGCTCTGTTCATCATTGTTTGTTTGCCCTTTAGTTCTTCTAGGTCCTTGTTAAATGTTTCTTGTATTCTCTCCATTCTATTTCCAAGATTTTGGATATCTTTACTATCATTACTCTGAATTCTTTTTCAGGTAGACTGCACATTTCCTCTTCATTTGTTTGGTCTGGTGGGTTTTTCCCTTGTTCCTTCATCTTCTGCTTATTTCTCTGTCTTCTCATTTTCCTTAACTTACTGTGTTTGGGGTCTCCTTTTCACAGGCTGCTCATTCATAGTTCCCATTGTTTTTGGTGTTTGCCCCCAGTGGGTAAGGTTTGTTCAGTGGGTTGTGTAGGCTTCCTGCTGGAGGGGACGGGTGCTTGTGTTCTGGTGGTTGAGGCTGGATCTTGTCTTTCTGGTGGGTAGGACTGCGTCCAGTGGTGTGTTTTGGGGTGGCTGTGAACTTTGTATGAGTTTAGGCAGCCTCTCTGCTAATGGGTGGGGTTGTGTTCCTGTCTTGCTAATTTTTTGGCATAGGGTTTCCAGGACTGTAGCTTGCTGGTCGTTGAGTGGAACCAGGTCTAAGTGTTGAGACAGAGATCTCTGAGAGAGCTCTTGCCAATTGATATTACGTAGATCCGGGAGGTCTCTGGTGGTCCAATGTCCTGATCTTGGCTCTCCCACTCAGAGGCTCAGGCCTGACACCTGGCTGGAGCACCAAGACCCTGTCAGCCACACGGCTTCAAATCTTCTTCAGTGTGTTCTTTGAGTTAGTTTTCCAGTCTGTTGGATCAAGGAGTTTTCCTTCTTCATATTTTACAAAGAATTCTCCCTTTTCTTTCCCTTTGTGTTTTCCAGTTTCACTCGCTCATTTGGTGCCAGGGGCAGAGGCCTCACACCTGGCTCTTCAGACCAGAATCCATAGTGCAAAATGGCTGCTGATCCCTCAGCCAGACGGGCTCTGTTATCATTCTTTTTAGTAAACATGTATTGAAGGCCACTCTGTGTGAGGTAATACGTAGAAACACATATTTTACAGCTAAAATTTCACAATGTATATTTCGGACATTAGAATGCATAAACGCACTTCCCTTTTTTTTTTTTGCAGAAGTCGAATAGTGCGAGAAATATTTTAAGTCCCTGATGCTGAAATTAATATAAAAATAAATATTGACTTTATTTCATGAATCAATATTTGAATAATCAAGTAAACAAACAAATCAGGCTTGAAATCAGAGAGACATGGGTTCAATTCCTTGCCATCGTTCCTTGATGAGCTTTTGCAACTCCAGGCAAGTGACTTAACCTCTCAGAGCCTTTTTCCTCATATGTGTTATGCCATTCAAAGTATCCACCTTGCAGGGTGGTTGTGAGGTCCAATGAGGTAATACATATGGAAAGTAGCTAACATGCTGTCTGGTAAGTAAGCCATTCAATAACTGTTTGCTTTAGGGATTTTCCCCTTTTTCAATTCCAGATATTCATGTTTTAATCCTAAAGCAGAAATCAAATCTATCCCAGGTGGGCCGATTTTCTGTGGACTAGAATACCCTTTTACTTCTGTAGCCTCAGGTGAAACTGACATCCTGTCCCAACACAACATTGCAGGAGTGTTATTAGAAACCGCACACTTTGCTGCAGGGGAGGAAGAAAAAAGGAAAGAAAGAAAATCAAGCATCTGGTACATGTGCGATTGATTTGGAGATGTGGGCAAGCTGGCAGTCTGTAGTTGCTCTTTTCCTGAAGTGCAGAGCTGTCAGAAATCAATATGCTAAAAGCAGTTTTGGAAAGCAATCTCAGGAACCCCCCGGGGGATTCTGAGAGCTGTTGCTGCATTCATCCTAGCTCTATGCAATCCCCTACCCTAACCTGGTACTCTGTAAGATAAGCAGTCAGTGCACTATCTCCTCCCTCCCTGTTACAGAGAAGATAAAGCTATTCTGTCCATCCCTCGTGGGTAGGCCCAAGAGCTTTGAATCACTGTTCCAGCAGTGGAGTCAGATTGAGGATAGGAGATTGATTTCATTTGACTTGAAATTACTAAGGGGTACTGATAATAGCACCCTCTCTTGGAGCATGTTAAACAGTGACCAGGGCCAGGTGAATTTGCATCTCTTCTGAGAATTCTTGAGGGGAAGTGTGGCAGTAGCAATCAACTTCCAAATTTACACTTAGGTCTCAATCTACACTGAGAATTGTAACGCTATTGGTGATAATAAAAATAGTAACAGCCATCATTTATTGAGTAGTTATGTGCTAAATTATCACAACTCTGTGGGGAAACCAAGGCTTAGAGAGAGGGAGAGGATAAGTAATTGGCTTAAGTTTCCACTGGTAATAAGGAGGAAATAACAAGGGCAAGTTTGCAAGCCAGATCTGTCTAAATGCAGAGCCTGACCAGCTACACTCCACACCACCTGCCTCTTGCCCAGAGTTTTATAGGACCTGTGGCTTGTTCTTGCAAAATGACTGTCTAGGTCTGGAGGACTCATTTGTGGACAGGGGCACAGTCGCTACTGTTTGGAGCTGGGGAGTCAAGAAGCAAATGAGCCACACAGGGTTTCAGCCCAGGACCTCAGCCTCATGATCACAATATTTTAATCTTCTGAGCACTTGGTAATACCTTCTACCATTAAAGATGGGTAGGCTTTTTACTTGCTGCTTCAAATCAGGAAGTGATTGAGCTCTTTCAAGGACTCATTCGGCATAACTGGCATCTGCTTTCAAAACACTTGGGGATTAAATATCTTCAGAGCAGTTCCCTCTCGGATGGGGTTCTCCCGATATTGATGGATTTGTTTCTAAGGAAACAGAGACAGAAAGAACAAAGGAATAAGAGACAGGAGTCCCCATTTTGCTCTTGGATTGGCCTCTGGCATGCTAATCGCTTATCTACACCAGGGGTTCCAAAAATGAACGTTTTATACTCAGATTCTTAGTTTATCCCCATGCAGCTCAGCCTCTTTCCAGAGCCTCCCCCATTTGGAGCTACCCTTTGTGGCGGAGCCTTAACTTCAGGGCCACCTCCTGCTCCTTTCCTCCATCCCTTCTCTTCATCAACTCTCCACCTATTCTTTCATCCAGATTTCACCTCCAGATGCCCTCCTTCCCCTGTAAGGGATACTCAGCATGACGTGCACGTGACCCGTACAACTCATGATACACTATTAGTCCACAGCACAAGTATGGATTCTCTTCCTTTCCATATTTGATATTTCCTTTACTCTGGCTTAGAAATTTACAGGAACTATATGTAGAGAAAAGTACAATTTGTCATTAAGGCAGGTGAATAATAAGATGCAGTGACCACATGAGACTCAGATGGAAGCTTTCTGTTTTCCCCTTTGGAATGGGCCATCTCTGACTTGGCATTTCCTGGTTCTTCAGAGGTGTGTACAGCACAATGTTATATGAACATGTTATATGAATGATTCAATGTTATATGAATCATGCAGATGAAGAGTGAAGGGGTCCACTAAAGAAAAATCTAATCGGACTTAAAAAAATGAATAGTTTCATTTTCTGTAACTATTAACTGAAACAGTTAATAGTTTCATTAACTGTAGGCACAGCATAGTGCCTACAGTTAATACATAGTGCCTGTATTGTATATGTGAACATTTGCCAAAAGGGTAGGTCTTGGGACTTCCCTGGTGGCACAGTGGTTAAGAATCTGCCTGCCAATGCAAGGGACATGGGTTCGAGCCCTGGTCCGGGAAGATCTCACATGCCGGGGAGCAACTAAGCCCGCGAGCCACAACTACTGAGCCCATGCACCACAACTACTGAAGCCCGTGCACCCTAGAGTCCATGCTCTGCAACAAGAGAAGCCACCGCAATCAGAAGCCCATGCACTGCAACGAAGAGTGGCCCCCTCTCACCACAACTAGAGAAAGCCCGTGCACAGCAACAAAGACCCAATGCAGCCAAAAATAAATAAATAATAAATTTATTCAAAAAAGAAAGGGTAGGTCTTATGTTGTGTTCTTATCTCCCCAAAAATAAATAAATCAAGAGGGTAGGAGGAAGCTTTTGGAGGTGATGGTTATATTTATGGCATTGATCGCGGTGATGATTTCACAAGCGTATACTTATCTCCAAACTCATCAAGTTGCATACATTAAATATGTACAGTTTTTTTGTATGTCAATCATACCTCAATAAAGTTTTTTTAAAAAAAGCAAACATAACTGGATAGAGGGTACCCAGGGTCTCTCTGTATCATTTCTTACAACTGCGTGTGAATCTGCAATTATCCCAAAATAAAGTGTAACTTTTAAAAAGAAAAGAAAAGAAGATCTTCATATATAGGATTTAGTCTGGAGTTCCTAAGAGAAAGAGATCAGTGGAAAATCAGGTCCAAACACTTCTGTTTCCCTCAAAGATCAAAGAAACTCTGATTCTGAGTGCAGAAACCATGACCTTATTAATATTCAATTGATTAAAGGTAAAAGAAGAAAAAAAAAAACAAAAAATAGAGAGAGAAGAATGAGCTACTTCTCATGGTGTTGCTTATTCTCTTTTTTGACCCTCGACATGGTGTTTTCCCCTCAGTTGCATCCACTGCAATAACTGAAGCAGCCACATCATCTGATTGGGATGGTCGGGTCAACCCTAAACAGAAGGGATATCCCCCAAATGGTGATTCTTTAAATAAATAAATAAATAAAAAGGATCTATCAGCCTTCTAGGGCCATTTGCGTCCTTTGGGCCTCTCCCAGCCCTATCGGCCTCTCTCCCTCTCTCTCTCTCCCTCTCTCTCTCTTTCCACCCCCATCACATCATCCAAAGATTGGATTTCATCCTGTTTTCTATAGAAGACAGACCAGGCTTGCCTGGAAAGAAAACATCCCTGGAGAGATTAGAATCTGACGAGTTCTCATTTCCAGCATCTAAAGGCAGAGGATTAGATTAAAAAATAAATAACGTAATACTGTGCTGCAACTGTACTACACAAGGTCCCTAATATATGGCGTTTTTAATGGCGACCGGCCAAGGTGGTTCTTAGAAGCAGATGGTTGGTACTATATTGGATCAAAGGCCCTGCACACCTAGGAAGAGGACAAGAGGAATAACTTAGATTTAGAGCAGAAAAATGACTTCTGGTTTTTCTTCCTGTTCTGATATAAACATTCAAAGTCATAAGCTTCACATTGAAGTGTGTGTTTGTGCAAGCTGGGGAGAGGAGGGAGGGCAGAAATGCTAGTTTGTTATAGCCAACACCTGTGGCTAAAGGGGCCCAATAACTACCATTAAGCAGGACACGCCTGGGTTTTCGCTTCCTATTCCTCCTGACGCCCCTCCAAAGGTCTTTCACTGCTCCTCCCTTCTTACTTTTATCTTCTTTCTCTTCCTTACCCTGTCTCCTTCCGTCTCTCCTTTTCTCCTGGCCCAGAAAATCATACTAACCTTAAAACTCATCCTAAAAATGTTCAACTAGTGTCACCTGACTTGGAAAGTCAGCAGGTATCGTCGTCAATCTCTCATCTTTGTCCACTCCCACTCTGGATTGGCTTCCATCTCTGGGGTGACACATCCCAGCCACCCTAAATAGCCCACAGAGTAACACATCTGAATCTGGCTGCCTTGTGGTTAGTGGATGGGGAGCTTGCCTGTGTTAAGGGGACTTCCTTGGCTATTCTCCAACCCTACAGAGAAGCACAGTTGCTCTGTCATTTCCCTGCTTCCCACCCTCCTCATGTTCACCTGACGGGATTCTTGCCTATTCCTCTGGGCAGGTGAAAAAACACCTGCAAAAATGACTATTGCTCCTTAGATTGCTATGACCACCAGTGAGAGCAACGTTAGAGGTCTGTAGAGGATGAGAGGGGAACAATGGAAGGGAGAGAAATGGTCTCCTCTGCCCATTAGGCCAGTATTACACATAAGACCGAGCTGTCAACTGGCTTCTTTTATGGAGTCCCTTTCCTTCCTGTAGTGACAAACGAAAGCAGAAGGGGGAAGGGAGGGCTTTTAGGGAATCAGAAAAGAAGCTGAAGCTATCATGCTTCATAGATTTAATTGTTTCCCTTATCAAAGGCTTGAATCCCAGATAAGGCAGTTGCCTGAGTATGTGATGAAAAGAACAGAGCCAAGTGCCTGGCGCTACCTAATGGGTGTTGTCTGAGTAGCACTGTAGAATGATGGTTGAGTGTAAGAGCCTCTGAAGTAAGGGACAGCTGGTTAATCCTGGCTCCTTCCCTTACTAGCTCCACTCGTGCCCTTAAACTCATCTCCCACCTGCTTAAGAAGACCACTCCAGGAATTCTCACCTCTCACATCAATAATATCTTCCTCTCTATATGCTGCTGTATCTACCAAGTAAAGTCCTCCATTCACCCCATATCCCTCTCCAGCTTCCATCCCACCTCTCTTCTTCCCATTACAACAAAATTCCTTGAAAGAGATGTCTATATTCACTGTCTCTAATTCCTATCTTCTTCTCTCTCGAATCATCTTCAATTAGACGTTTATCTCTATCGCTCCATGAAAATAGTTCCTCTCAAGGTCACAAATGAACTTCTGTGTTGTCAAATCAAATGGTCAGTTCTCAGTCCTCATTTTGCTTGACGTTTCATCAGCATTCTAAAGAGATGAACCCTCCCTCCTCCTTGAAAAACTTTATCTCCATGGCTTCCAGGGACCATTCTCTCAACAGCTACCTCACTGGCTACTCCTACTCAGTGCCTTTTGTTGGTTTCTCTTCTCAATCCTGACCTGGCACCATTGGAGTGCCCTGGAATTCAGACCTTGGGCGATTTCCCTTCTGTATACTCTGCCCCTAGGCAACCACATCCCGTCCCATGGCTTTAACTACCATCGATACATTGAAGATTTCCAAATTTGTATCTGAGTTCAGACTTCTCTCAACTCCAGATGCATCTATCCAACTGTCTACTCAACATTCCCTCTTGGAGATCGAATAGGCATCTTAAATGTAACATGTTCCAAGAGAATTCCTGATTCCTCCTCCACAAACCTGGTTTTCCTCCATTCTTGTCCATCTCTGTTGATGGCAGCTCGAATCTTCCAATTGCTGAAGTCAAAATCCTGGGGTCATCCTTGACTCCTTCTTTTTCTCCCACATTCCATACCCAAGACATCTGCAAAACACATCAGTCTTTCATTCAAAATCTGACCAGGTCTCGCCACCTCAATCACCACCACCCTGATCCTGGCCACCATCATCTCTCACGTGAACTACTGTAAATTGCCTCCCACTTGTCTCCTTGCTTCTGCCCTTAATCTCCTAAAGTCTGTTCTCACTCAACACAGCAGCTGGAGTGATTCATTTAAAATTTAAGTTACATCATGTCATTCCTCATGGAATATTCCCCCATGGCTCCCAATTTCACTCAGCGTAAAAGCTAAAGGTCATATAATGCCCGATAAAGCCCTACATGATTCAGCGCCCCTCCCTCCCACACCATCATTCTTACTATTTTCAACCTCTGCACCAATCACACTGGTCTCCTGGCTGATCCTTAAACATGCCACACACGTTCCCACTTTTGGGCCATTGCACTGGCTGTCCCTCTGCCCAGAAAACTCTCTCCCTGGACAACCACATGGATTGCCCCCTTGCTTCCTGAAGGTCTCTGCACAAATGCTATCTCCTCAGAGAATGCTTACTCACTGTTTCTCTCAACAAATATGACCATCTGCTACATTACAATTTTATTTGATTCGTGTCTGTCTCTTCCCAATGTAAACTTCTTGGGAGCAGGGACTTTGCTTTATCCACTGCTCTACTCGTTAGCACTAGGAATGAAGCCTGCCACATAATATTCAATGAATCTTTTCTTTTTTTTTTCTTTTCTTTTTTAAACATCTTTATTGGAGTATAATTGCTTTACAATGGTGTGTTAGTTTCCGCTTTATAACAAAGTGAATCAGCTGTACATATACATATATCCCCATATCTCCTCCCTCTTGCGTCTCCCTCCCTCCAGTCCATGCCACTCTCTCAATTCATCCCAGCTTTCGCTTCCCCCTCCCTGTGTCCTCAAGTCCATCCTCTACATCTGCGTCTTTATTCCTGTCCTGACCCTAGGTGCTTCAGAACCTTTTTTTTTTTTTAGATGTGTTAGCATACAATATTTGTTTTTCTCTTTCTGACTTACTTCACTCTCTATGACAGTCTCTAGGTTCATCCACCTCACTACAAATAACTCAATTTTGTTTCTTTTTATGGCGAGTAATATTCCACTGTGTATCTGTGCCACATCTTCTTTATCCATTCATCAGTCAATGGACACTTAGGTTGCTTCCATGTCCTGGCTATTTTCAGTAGAGCTGCAAGGAATATTGTGGTATATGACTCTTTGAATTATGGTTTTCTCAGGGTATATGCCCAGTAGTGGGATTGCTGGGTCGTATGGTAGTTTTATTTTTAGTTTTCTTAGGAGCCTCCATACTGTTCTCCATAGTGTATGTATCAATTTACATTCCCAGAAACAGTGCAAAAGGGTTCCTTTTCTCCACACCCTCTCCAGCATTTGTTGTTTGTAGATTTTTTTGATGATGGCCATTCTGACTGGTATGAGGTGATACCTCATAGTAGTTTTGATTTGCATTTCTCTAATGATTAGTGATGTTGAACATCCTTTCATGTGTTTGTTGGCAATCTGTATCTCTTCTTTGGAGAAATGTCTATTTACGTCTTCTGCCCATTTTTGGATTGGGTTGTTTGTTTTTTTTGATATTGAGCTGCATGAGCTGCTTGTAAATTTTGGAGATTAACCCTTTGTCAGTTGCTTCATTAGCAAATATTTTTTCCTATTCTGGGGGTTGCTTTTTGTCTTGTTTATGGTTTCCTTTGCTGTGCAAAAGCTTTGAATTTTCATTAGGTCCCATTTGTTTATTTTTGTTTTTATTTCCATTTCTCTAGGAGGTGGGTCAAAAAGGATCTTGCTGTGATTTATGTCATAGAGTGTTCTGCTTATGTTTTACTCTAAGAGATTGATACTGCCTGGCCTTACATTTAGGTCTTTAATCCATTTTGAGTTTATTTTTGTGTATGGTGTTAGGGAGTGTTCTAATTTCATTCTTTTACATGTAGCTGTCCAGTTTTCCCAGCACCACTTATTGAAGAGGCTATCTTTTCTCCATTGTATATTCTTGCCTCTTTTATCAAAAATAAGGTGACTATATGTGTGTGGGTTTATCTCTGGGCTTTCTATCCTGTTCCAATGATCTATATTTCTGTTTTTTTGCCAATACCATAGTCTTGATTACTGTAGCTTTGTACTATAGTCTGAAGTCCAGGAGCCTAATTCCTCCAGCTCAATTTTTCTTTCTCAAGATTGCTTTGAGGGCTTCCCTGGTGGCGCAGTGGTTGAGAATCTGCCTGCTAATGCAGGGGACATGGGTTCGAGCCCTGGTCTGGGAGGATCCCACATGCCGCAGAGCAGCTGGGCCCGTGAGCCACAACTACTGAGCCTGTGCGTCTGGAGCCTGTGCTCCACAACAAGAGAGGCCGCGATAGTGAGAGGCCCGTGCACTGTGATGAAGAGTGGCCCCCGCTCGCCACAACTACAGAAAGCCCTTGCACGGAAACAAAGACCCAACACAGCATAAATAAATTAATAAAACTCCTATCCCAATATCTTAAAAAAAAAAGATTGCTTTGGCTATTAGACGTCTTTTGTGTTTCCATACAAATTGTGAAAATTTTTTGATCTAGTTCTGTGAAAAATGCCATCGGTAGTTTGATAGGGATTGCATTGAATCTGTAGATAGCTTTGGGTAGTATAGTCATTTTCACAATGTTGATTCTTCCAATCCAAGAACATGGCATATCTCTCCATCTGTTTGCATCATCTTTAATTACTTTCATCAGTGTCTTTCAGTTTTCTTCATACAAGTCTTTTCTCTCCTTAGGTAGGTTATTCCTGGGTATTTTATTCTTTTTGTTGCAATGGTAAATGGGAGTGTTTCCTTAATTTCTCTTTCAGATTTTCATCATTCGTGTATAGGAATGCAAGAGATTCTGTGCGTTAACTTTGTATATGTTACTTTACTAAATTCATTGATTAGCTCTAGTAGTTTTCTGGTAGCACGTTTAGGGTTCTCTATGTATAGTATCATGTCATCTGCAAATGGTGACAGCATTACTTCTTCTTTTCCGATTTGGATTCCGTTTGTTTCTTTTTCTCCTCTGATTGCTGAGGCTAAAACTTCCAAAACTATGTTGAATAATAGTGGTGAGAGTGGACCACCTTGTCTTGTTCCAGATCTTAGAGGAAATGGTTTCAGTTTTTCACCATTGAGGATGATGTTGGCTGTGGGTTTGTCATACATGGTCTTTATTATGTTGAGATAAGTTCCCTCTATGCCTACTATCTGGAGGATTTTTATCATAAATGGGCGCTGAATTTTGTCTAAAGCTTTTTCTGCATCTATTGAGATGATCATATGGTTTTCCTCCTTAAGTTTGTTAATATGATGTATCACATTGATTGATTTTCATATATTGAAGAATCCTTGCATTCCTGGGATAAACCCCACTTGATCATGGTGTATGATCCTTTTAATGTGCTGTTGGATTCTGTTTGTTAGTATTTTGTTGAGGATTTTTGCACCTGTGTTCATCAGTGATATTGGCCTGTAGTTTTCTTACTTTGTGGCATCTTTATCTGGTTTTGGTATCAGGGTGATGGTGGCCTTGTAGAATGAGTTTGGGAGTGTTCCTCCCTCTGCTATATTTTGGAAGAGTTTGAGAAGGATAGGTGTTAGCTCTTCTCTAAATGTTTGATAGAATTCACCTGTGAAGCCATCTGGTCCTGGGCTTTTGTTTGTTGGAAGATTTTTAATCACAGTCTCAATTCCAGTGCTTGTGATTTGTCCGTTTATATTTTCTATTTCTTCGTGGTTCAGGTCTTAGTGTTGAGATGGAGATCTCTGGGAGAGCTTTTGCCATTTGATATTATGTGAACCCGGGAGGCCTCTGGTGGACCAATGTCCTGAACATGGCTCTCTCACCTCAGAGGCACAGGCCTGACACCCAGCTGGAGCACCAAGACCCTGTCATCCACGCAGCTCAGAAGAAAAGGGAGAAAAAAAATGAAAGAAAGAAAGAAAAAAAGAAAAGAAAAGAAATAAAGTTATTAAAATAAAAAGTTAAAAAATATTAAAATTAAAAAGGAATAAAAAAAAGGAAAGAAAGAAGATAGCAACCAGACCAAAACACAAATCTACCTATGATAACAAGCGCTAAAAACTATACTGAAAAAAAAAACGGACAGACAGAAGCCTAAGAGAAATGGTAAAAGCAAAGCTATACAGATAAAAACATACAAACAAGCATAAACATACACACTCACAGAAAGAGAAAAAGGAAAAATATACATATATCTGTATATATATAAAAAGGAAGAGAGTAACCAAATCAATAAATAAATCCACCAATGATAATAAATACTAAACTAAGATAAACATAAAACCAGAAACCAGTCAGTTGCGTACAGCAAACCCCAAGTCTACAGTGGCTCCCAAAGTCCACTGCCTCAATTTTGTGATGATTCGTTGTCTATTCATGTATTCCACAGATGCAGGGTGTATCAAGTTGATTATGGAGATTTAATCAGCTGCTCCTAAGGCTGCTGGGAGAGATTTCCCTTTCTCTTCTTTGTTCGCACAACTCCTGGGGCTCAGCTTTGGATTTGGCCCCACCTCTGCGTGTAGGTCGCCGGAGGGTGTCTGTTCTTTGCTCAGACAGGACGGGGTTAAAGGAGCCGCTGATTCGGGGGCTAGCTTTTAACCGCGGCTCGCGCCCGTCTCTGGAGCTGCTTTAGGCGGTGCTCTGAATCCCGTCTCCTCGTGCACCCCGAAGCAATGCTCTCTTGTCTCTTCGGCAGTTCCACTTTGTCCCGGACTCCCTCCCAGCTAGCTGTGGCGCACTAGCCCCTTTCAGGCTGTTTTCACGCCGCCAGCCCCAGTCCTCTCACTGGGATCCGACCTCCGAAGCCGGAGCCTCAGCTCCCAGCCCCGCCCGCCCCGGAGGGTGAGCAGACAAACCTCTCGGGCTGATTAGTGCTGTTCAGCACTGATCCTCTGTGCGGGAATCTCCCCGCTTTGCCCTCCGCACGCCTGTGGCTGCGCTCTCCTCCGCGGCTCCGAAGCTTCCCCCCTCCACCACCCGCAATCTCCGCCCGCGAAGGAGCTTCTAGTGTGTGGGAACCTTTCCTCCTTCACAGCTCCCTCCCACTGGTGCAGGTCCCATCCCTATTCTTTTGTCTCTGTTTATTCTTTTTTCTTTTGCCCTACCCAGGTACGTGGGGGGTTTCTTGCCTTTTGGGGGGTCTGAGGTCTTCTGCCAGCGTTCAGTAGGTGTTCTGTAGGAGTTGTTCCACGTGTGGATGTATTTCTGGTGTACCTGTGGGGAGGAAGGTGATCTCCACGTCTTACTTCTCCACCATCTTGAAGGTCTCGGCTGATTTGTTTTGTGCTTCTGTGATTCTGGCTATGAGCCAATGGATGGAAAAGCAGCCCACAGCGATTGTTGCTCTCTGCTGTCCTGATGCAGCTGCCAATCGAGAGCTATTCACCTTTTTCTTTCCTTTGTGTTTAGTCTAGTTTCACTGGCTCACAGGATGCTGCGTGCAGAGGCCTCACACCTGGCCCTTCAGACCAGAGCTCCTCATGCAAAAGCTCAATGAATATTTTCTAAATGAATCAGTGACTGGATGAATAAATCTCTCTACCAAGACTCTTCCATATAGAACAAGTTCTCAATAATGCTTAGGCAAAGGAGCTGAAAAGAAATGCTCACCCCAAAACAAAACAGATCCACATCTCAGGGAAGAATAGCCTTTTGTATCAGAAGAAATATTGACAATTCTTCACTTGCTTTTTATGCCTGATCCTCATACCTGGAAGTAGGGCTATGAATCAATTTTCAGATGAATAAAATGATGCGGCTCAGAGAATTTAAGCAATGTTTTCAAGGCCACCTAGTTGGTAAAAAGTCATCCTCTAATCCATTCATTTGTTCATTCCTTCAACATTTATTGAGCACTTACCCTCTGCCAGGCACAGTTCTAGATACTGGAAATACAGCAGTGAACAAGAGACATGGATTTTCTGCCCTTCCTGGAGTTTAAACTCCAGTGGAATAAATGATCCTATGAGTAAAAGACACTTAAATGTTGTTTCATTGACTTGATTTATTGCTAGTGGATCAGCTGATAGCCCTAGGACAGATCTTTTTTAAAAATGCAGATTTCCACCTAGTAGGCCTGGGGTACCGAGACCCTGCTGGTATTGCTGGTCTAGGGACCACACGTTGAACAAAGTCTTAGTGTAAACACAGTCTCTCAAGGAAATAGGAACATCTACTTGGCCCCTGTCCTTTCATATAACAGTCTAGACAGAAGGGCTAATTACAGCATGTGGAGAAAATTTCAAGTTACCAAGACTTGGGATTTCCTGACAGGTGTGTTCAACAGGGCGCTGGGAACTCTAGAAGGAGCTGGTATTCAGAGATGCAGCTGGGCAGGCAACATCAGGGAAGTAAGTCACAAGGTTTCAAGGCCACAGCCATTGGAGCATTCCAATTCCTGTGGGGGGGAGGAAAAGGACTTGAAAGAACAGAACAGATTCCCAGTTACAGCGGATTATCAAGGCCCAAACAGAAGCTCAAGACCAATAGGCCAGAATCAGAACAGAGAAAGACAATGGAGACTTGAACTCAGGACGAAGGTAGAAGTCATCACCACAGTGTTATGGCAGGACTTGTCTTGAACTTGAGCTTTGAATTAGAGGCCCTTAAATCACTGGAGGGCAAGATTGGCCCCGTAGATGGGGCAGAGCTCACTGGGCCTATAGATTGTGGTTCAAGTGGCTCCAGGGGGAACTATGGAAAGAGGAGGGCTTTGGGGACGGGAAACCAAGCAGATTCCACACTGTTCCTATCAGTAATTCTTAGAACTCACCAAGAGATGGAAAGTGTGTTGGACTTTGTTTTGAATGGCATGACCCAAAGGGGGAAGTTTAATATTGATTATTGGCCAGAGATAATGAAAAAAAAAAAACCCAACACTGATTTCTCTCTTATCTGTCAGGGTAGAAAGCCCTTGGATGTGAAGAATATTAAACTAATATTGGGAAGGAAGAGGTAGCAGAGAGCTCTGTTGAGAGAGAACTGATGGGAGAGACTGACAAAAGAGGACAAAGGGAATCTGGTGTTTATAAAACTATGCCCTTGATGAGATAAGAGGAAATGTAGGAGGGACCTGAGGAAACCAGAACCTAACACTGCGAATGCCACACCAGTCTGTGTGCTCCAAGTGAACTCGGCAAAGAAGGGTGACTAAGCCCCAATTTCCTGGAAACTCACTGAGTGAGTGGCCAGGGAAGTCTGTCATCTCTCCTTCAAAAGGAGCCGGAAAGGCCGTGTAGCCACACTGACTCAGAGATGGATACTGGGAGCAGTACTGATTATGAATGTGGCTCCTAGAGCCAAACAAGCTTGGGTCCAAATTCCCGCTCTGCCACTTTACTTCTTTAGGTCTCAGTTTCCTCATTTGTAAATAGGGATTATAATAAAATCACATACATCACAGAACTATGGTGAGAATTCAATTACTTGATGCACAGAAAGGTTTTTCTTTAATATCTATTTATTTATTTATCTATCTATGGCTGTGTTGGGTCTTAGTTGTGGCACAAGGGATCTTCCGCTGGGCGCAGAGGCTTCTCTCTAGTTGTGGCGCGTGGGCTCAGTAGTTGTGGTGCATGGGCTTAGTTGCTCCATGGAATGTGGAATCTTAGCTCCCTGACCAGGGATCGAACCCGCATCCACTGTATTGGAAGGCGTATTCTTAACCACTGGACCACCAGGGAAGTCCCCACAGAAAGTATTTGGAACAGTGCCTGGCACACTGTAAGTGTTTGCTAGGGGTTAGTTGTTACTGTTGTCGCAACAAGGAAGAGCTGGAAGGAACGTGAGAGTCCAATGCCCTCATTGGCTAGGAAAGGAGCATGAGGTGCAGAGAGAAGCCGGCAGGTGCTCCAGGTCACCAGCAAGCTCAGAGCAGGGCTCAGAACGGAAACTGGGTCTCCTGAGTGCCCTACTCTTCCCACCACACAACATTAACTTTTCAGAGGAATGGCTTCCCAACTTCTTAGATCACACATAATTTTTTTTTTTTTTTGGTACGCGGGCCTCTCACTGTTGTGGCCTCTCCCATCGCGGAGCACAGGCTCCGGACGCGCAGGCTCAGCAGCCATGGCTCACGGGGCCAGCCGCTCCGCAGCACGTGGGATCTCCCCGGACCGGGGCACGAACCCGTGTCCCCTGCATCGGCAAGCGGACTCTCAACCACTGCGCCACCAGGGAAGCTCGAGCACACATGCTTTTTACACTGTAATCCATCCATACACGCACACTGACACAAGATTTACGTGAAATAATACATTCATTCTACATTCATTCACTGTAATATTCCCTATTCTATGGACGACAGCAATAACAGTAATAATAATTAGGAAAAAAACCCACTAGGGTCAGGAGGCAAAAGTAGGAACTGAGCGAAGCCAGCTGGAGAATATTACACTTGTGAGGGGTGACTCGTGTAAGAGCCCATGAGGCACTTGAATGGCTATCAGACAGAGGACAGAAGAGGCCAAATCTGCCCCACTAACACTATATCACCATTTCCCTTTCTTCTAATCACCACATCACACTGCCCCTATTCTGGAGAAATCAGAAGCATTAGGGGAGAAGGACTGAAGGACAGACAGAGTTCAAGACCTGCTGGCCACCGGACATACCTGAGCTGAGGGGCACAGGAAAATGTGCTCTGAATCCGAAATGGGATTGAAGATTGCAAGCAGGACAAGACTGGATTGAACATGATGTGATATAAAATTGGCTAGAAAACCAGTGATGATGCCCATGTGAGATCATGTAAGGGAAGGGAAGGAGATTGGAGCTAATCAAAAACATTAAATGTAGAAGGAAACATTTCATGTTGGTCCCCTTGTGTTCAGATTGCTCAATAACCTCTTCACATTTGTAGAGGTACACAAAAATATACACTCACACACAGAGAGAAACCATGTTTTTATTAATAGAGAACTGATTATATAAATTACCACAGGGCTGTATGATGGATTGCCATGTCACAGTTGAGAAGTATGAAGTATATCGGTAATGCTGATGGGAAATCCCAAACATGCATATTTTTCTTGACAAAAAAAAATACAGAGGTGTGTCTATGGATCTGGCTATTCTGATATTCCATATGAATGGAACCATGCAATATGTGATATATTATGTCTGGCTTCTTTCACTTAACATAATGTTCTTCAAGGTTCATCCACGTTGTAGTGTGAATCAGTATTTCATTCCATTTTATGGCCAAATATAATATTCCATTGTATGGCTATATCACATTTTGTTTGCCCATTCATAAGTTGATGGAAATCTGGTTTATTTCTAATTTTTGGCACTTTTGAATACTACTGCTATGAACATTCATGTACAAGTTTTTGTGTACACATATATTTTCAGTTCTCTTGGTACATACCTAGAAGTGGACTCATTGGGTCATATGGTAACTCTATATTTAGCTTTTTGAGGAACTGCCGAGCTGTCATACAAAGTGGCCACACATTCCCACCAGCAATGTATGAAGATTCCAATTTCTTTACATCCTCATAAAAACTTGTTATTATCTGTCTTTTTAATTGTAGCCATCTTAGTAAATGTGAAGGGGTATCTCATTATGGTTTTGATTTGTATTTCCCTAATGATTAGTGACGTTGAGTACCTTTTTTTGGTACTTATTTACCACTGGTATATCTTCTTTGGAGAAATGTTTATTCAAACTCTTTGCTCAAAGGAAACCATAAACAAGACGAAAGGTCAACCCTCAGAATGGGAGAAAATATTTACAAACGAAGCAACTGACAAAGCATTAATCTCCAAAATTTACAAACAGCTCAATATCAAAAAAACAAACAACCCCATCCAAAAATGGGCAGAAGACCTAAATAGACATTTCTCCAAAGAAGAGATACAGATGGCCAACAGACACATGAAAGATCGTTTTCAACATTGAATTATACACATTTGAGGTGGCAAAATATAAAAGCATTTATAAAGTCTCACCTTGTGGGCAAAATTTTATGTAATATAATCTCCAAATAAAAATTGTTAAGGATGACATAATTATAAAGATGGTGGGTAGAGGGAATTTCAAAGTGTACTTAACCATTGCCGCATGATTTGTGACTCTAACTGGTAAACTGAGATTGCTACTAGATTTTCTCAGAATATTCTTTATTGATTAGAGTTTTGAATGTTGCAAAATCTTCAGGAAGACTCTGGAATAAAATACATCCACCTTCTATAAACAGAACATGCTTCTGAAAAGAAGCATGGTGGTTGGCTTTTTAAAAAATGTCCTAATCGTGAGTGAACAGCTTGATGAATTTTTAAGTATGTATGTACTTGTGTAATCACTGCCTGGATTGAGACATGGAACACTTCCATAATTCCTCAGGCCACTTCCCAGCCTACACCCCGACTCCAGAAGTAACATTATTCTGACTTGTATCACCATTATGTCCTATTCTTGAGCTCCATTTAAATAGAATCAAGTCATTTATATTCTTTGGTATCTGATTTCTTTTGTTCAACATAATGGTCGTGAGATTTATCCACATTGTTATGTGTGGGATGAGAAGGGAATCTGTGCAGAAAGAAATGGTGATAGCAGAGAGTGTGTTTGGCTATGTACAGGAAGATTAAGGATGAAGGGAGTGAGGTTTCCCACAGTCAGAGAAGGGAGTTAAAAACAAGGAAAAGGGCAAGACTAGAATGAATCTTGTGGCACTGGATTTGACTTGGACATATTGATATGAACTTGTAGTGTATTAATTTCCTGCTGTAACAAATTACCACAAACTTAATGGCTTTAAAACAACATACATTTATTCTCTTATAGCTCTGGAGGTCAAAAGTCTAATATCAAGGTGTCAGAAGGGCTGCATTCCTTTGGGAGACTTCAGGGGAAAAATCTGTTTCCTTTCTTTTTTCAGCTTCTAGAGGCTGCCTACATTCCTTGATCCTTGGTCTCATTCTTCCATCTTCAAAGTGCATCACCCTGACCTCTGGTTCCATCATCACATCTCCTTTTTCTGTAGTCAAATCTCCCTCTGTCACCCTCTTGTAAAAACATTTGTGTTTATATTGGGTCTACCCAAATAATCCAAGAAATATCCTTATCTCAAGATCCTTAACAATGACATCAGCAAATTTCCTTTTACAATGTAAGGGAACATATTCAGAATATCTGGGGTCAATATTCAGCCTACCACACAGAGTGTAAATATATACATGGCTAGATATAGAAATAAATACAGAAATAAGTGTGTGTGTGTGTGTGTGTGTGTGTGTACCCATGCACATACAGATCTTGGCTTCTAAATACCATTGTCCAGTAAAAGAGCTGGGGCTCCTTCAAGAAATGGTTGATTCCAAAGCTGTGGCAAGAAAAGAACAAGATAAGCTTGAAAAATCTTATTGTGCTTTTGAAAAGCAATGAAGTAGGGACTTCCCTGGTGGCACAGTGGTTAAGAATCTGCCTGCCAATGCAGGGGACACGGGTTTGAGCCCTGGTCCGGGAAGATCCCACACGCTGCAGAGCAACTAAGCCTGTGCACCACAACTACTGAACCTGTGCTCTAGATCCTGTGAGCCACGACTACTGAAGCCCGTGCACCTAGAGCCCATGCTCTGCAACAAGGGAAGCCACCAAAATATAAGCCAGCTGGAAGGGGCTCCCATTGGCCAAAGTGGGACTTTTTGTGCATTAGAATAAACAATGAAAGTAACTGATTGTAACACATTGATTTATAAGGGAAATAATGAGTCTGTACTCATATAAGGAAATATATGAGAAACGAGAAAAATACACTGAATGGAATTAATAGAACAGACACTGCAGAAGAAAAAAATTTGCAAACTTAAGGACATAATAATTGTATGTCTGGCAAGAAGGGCCAGAAAGAGAGTGAGAGCAAGACAGAAGTCAGTCTTTTATAATCTAACCTTAGGAAAGACATCCCACCACTTTTGCCTTATTCTATTCATTAAATGCAAACCATTAGTTCTAGCCCACACTCAAGGGGAAGTGATTACACCAAAACATAAAAGCAGGAAGTGGGAATCATTGGGAGCCATTTTAGAAGCTGACTATCACAGCAATAGAAACTATTCAGAATTAAACACAAAGAGAGTAAGGAATTTTAAAAAATGACAGACAGTGCATCAATAAGCTGTGGGACTACTTCAGGTGGCCTAATACACATGTAATTGGATAGGTGAAGGAGAATAGAGGTAGGAAGAGAAAAAACATTTGAAGAAATAATGGCCCCAAATTTTCCAAATTTGATTAAAACTATAAGCTTACAGATACAAAAACTCTACTAACCTCAATCACAAGAAAGACAAAGATAACTACACCAAGGTACATCATAATCAAATTGCTCAAAACCAGTGATAAAGAGAAAATCTTAAACACAGCCAGAGGGAAAAAAAGACATATTGTATATGGAAAAACAAAAAATAAGGAAGACAACAGGTTTTTCATGAGAATCGTTACAAGTGAGAAGACAGTAGAGGAACATCTTTAATGTACTGAAAAAAATTGTCAACTTAGATTCCATACCAAGTGAAAATGTCTTTCAAAACAAAACATTGCTTCTCATCACAAGAAAAAAGAATTTTGTAACTATGTATGGCAACAGTTGGTAACTAGACTTATTGTGGTAATCATTTCACAGTGTATACAAATATTGAGTCATTATGTATACGAGTATACAATTTACAATATACATTACATAAATATTGTCATTATGTATACAAATGTGTATATATGTACACATTATGTATATAAATATACAAAATACAATATACAAATACTGAATTCATTACATCTGAAACTAATATAATGTCATATGTCAATTATACCTCAATTAAAAAAAACAGAAACAAAACAAAAATTAAAACATTGCTGAAAGAAATTGAAGAAAACATAAATAGAAATGTATCCTGTATTCATGGATTGGAAGACAATATATTTTTTTTCTTCAGATATTTATTTGAAAAAATGGGCTTCCTAAATTTGGGAATAGTTAACTACCATGTTAACTCTTCACTGAACATTTTTGGATGTCTTCTTTTTTCTGTATCTGAAATGCCTTTTTTTTTTCATTTTCTTCTCTCATTTGCAGATTTCCCCTAAGAAATATTGAAAACTTTATGCCTGTTCCCTGCAAGGCAGCAATTCTCTTTTCATGAAGTTCTCTCTTTCATGAAGTTCTCTCTTTCATGAAGTCATGGAAGTCAAAGCCCATTATGTAAGAAGAATCTCAGCATTGTGTAAATAAGTCCAATTTCCATCACTTGAAATGTGGAATCATGGAATTCTCAAAGTGAGAGATACCTTACAGATCATTTGAATAGCTGGCAACTTTTCAGAAATTCCTTCTGGTCACATTTGAAAGAAACCCCATCCAGTCACCAAATACATGTTGGAGTCCTCAAGCTACCACTGGGGATCCCTTCCTTCATTCCAGGAATATTTTCTAAGGTTCTATCAAGTTTTGGCACTGAGATTTAACAGATCCAATCTCCAGGTGTCAACTCTTTTCTTGCCCCTTTCCAGCTTTATTGAGGTATAATTGACAAATAAATTTGTGTATATTTAAAGTGTACAACGTGATGATTTGATACAAGTACACATTGTGAAATGATTACCAAACTCAAGTTAATTAACAAATCCATCACCTCACATAGTTACTTTTTTTCCCATTTGGTGAGAATGATTTAGGAGCCACTCTCTATTATTAACTATAGTCACCATGCTGAATATTAGATCCTCAAAACTTACTCATCTCATAACTGAAAGTTTGTATCCTTTGACCAACACCTCCCCATTTCCCCCATCTCCCACCTCTGGCAAACACCATTCTACTCTCTGTTTTTGAGTTTGACTTACTTTTCTTTTTTTAGATTTCACATATAAGTGAGATCATACAGTATGTCTTTCTTCCTTTGTGTGATGCATTTAGCGTAGCATACCTAATGCTCTCTGGGTTCATCCATGTTGCTCCAAATGGCAGAATTTCCTTTTTCCTTCTTTTATGGCTGAATAATATTCATATATCTATGATATATATAACACCTTTATCCATTCATCTGATGATGGACACTTAGGTTGTTTACATATCTTGGTTATTGTGAATAATGCTGCATTGAACATGGGGTTCAGATATCTCTTCAAGACATTAATTTTATTTCCTATGGATATATAACTAGAAATGGGATTGCTAGATCATCTGGTAGTTCTATTTTTAAATTTTTGAGGACCTTTCATACTATTTTCCATAATGGCTGCACCAATTTATATTCCCACCAGCAGGGTAAAAGTGTTCCCTTTTCTCCACATCCTTACCAATATTTGTTATCTCTTATCTTTTTTATGATAACCATTCTAACAGCTGTGGGGTGATATCTTATTGTGGTTTTGATTTGCATTTCTCTGATGATTAGTAATGTTGAGCACATTTTTGTGTACCTGTTGCCCATTTGTATATCTTCTTTGGAAAAATAGCCTGTTCAGATCCTTTGCCTACTTTTTTTTTTTTTTTTTTGCTGCGTTGGGTCTCCGTTGCTGTGCGTAGGCTTTCTCTAGTTACGGTGAGCAGGGGCTACTCTTTGTTGTGGAGCACGGGCTGTAGGAGGTTGGGCTTCAGTAGTTGTGGCTCGCAGGCTCTAGAGCACAGGCTCAGTCGTTGTGGTGCACGGGCTTAGTTGCTCCGCGGCACGTGGGATCTTCCCGGACCAGGGCTCGAACCCGTGTCCCCTGCATTGGCAAGCGGATTCTTAACCACTGTGCCACAAGGGAAGCCCCCCTTTGCCTATTTTTAATCAGATTATTATTACTTTTTTGCTATTGAGTTGTATGAGTTCTTTATATATTTTAGATATTAACCCCTTACCAGATATATGGTTTGCAAATATTTTCTCCCATTTGGTAAGGTATCTTTTCATTTTGTTGATGGTTTCTTTTGCTGCCCAGAAGATTTTTATTTTGATGTAGTACCGCTTGTTTACTTTTGCTATTTTTGCCTATGTTTTTGGTGTCATCCAAAAAAATCATTGCCAAACCAATGTCAAGGAGCTTTTCCTCTATGGCTTTTTGTTGTTGTTTTGGCCACACTGCATGGCTGCACTGCATATGGGATCTCATTTCCCTGACCAGCGATTGAACCAGTGCCCCCTGCATTGGAAGCGTGGAGTCTTAACCACTGGATGACCGGGGAAGTCTCCTCTATGTTTTTTTTTTCTAGCCATTTTATAGTTTCAGGTCTTACGTTTATGTCTTTAATCCATCTTGAGTTACTTTTTGTGAATCGTGTAAAATGGGGGTCCAGTTTCATTGCTTTGCATGGTGTTATCCAATTTTCCCAACATGATTGGAAGACTTAATATTCTTAAGATGTTAATACTACCCAGAGAGGATCTAGAGATTTTTTTAAAAGTCCTAAAATGCATATGGAATCTCAAGGGACCCAAATAGCTAAAATAATGTTGAAAAAGTGGAACAAAGCTAGAGGCCTCACAGTTCCTGATTTCAAAATTTACTACAAAGCTATAGTAATCAAAACAGTGTGGTACTAAAAATATAAAATGTTAGGATATTAAAAGACTTTTCAGCAATTATTCCAAAATATTTACCCAAGTTCATAACAATTTCTAGTCCATAATCATAAGGCAAAATAACAAAAGCAGTGTGGTACTGCCATAAGACAGACATAGAGATCAATTGAATAGAATAGAGAGATCCCAAAAATAAATCCTTGCATACATGGTCAAAAGATTATTGCCAAGATCAATCAATGGGGAAAGGATAGTCTTTTCAATAAATGCTGCTAGGAAAACTGGATAGCCACAGGCAAAAGTTGGATCTAACACCAAATTACCAATTCATTACCAATTGAGACAAATTACCAATTAATGAAAGAGTTGACATCAATATAGATATTAAAAGGAAAGTAAGGGAATGTTATGAACAACTTTATTCCTAAAAAGTCAACACCTTAGATGAAAGACACATTCTGTGAAAACTCACTCAAGAAGAAATAGATAACATGAATAGCACTATATCTATTAATGAAATTGAATTTGTGGTTAAAACCCTTCCCACAAGGAAATTCTAAGCCCAGATTGCTTTGCTGGTGAATTCTACCAAACATTTAAAGAAGAAATAACATATATTCTACCCAAACCCTTCCAGAATATTGAAGAGGAGGGAAACCTTCTAAACTTATTTTATGAGAACAGCATTACTAAAGTTGGTACAAGGAAAGAAAGCTACAGAACAATATCCCTCAGGAACCTAGATGCAAAGATTCCAAACCAAATTTTAACAATTTGAGTCCAATAATATGAAAAAAGGATAATACATTATGACCAGCTAGACTTTATCTCAGAAGTGTAAGACTTGTCTAATATTTGAAAATCAGTAAATGTAACTCAACATCCACGAAATTAATCTCACAACTCAATAATGTGTTATCAACTGCAGTTTGAAAAACATTGTGTGGGAGAAGCTATAGACCATTGCTTTGCTTGTTAGCTTAGTTGTTGGCTGACCACCATTCATTCTCTTCCTATTTGAAGGGAGATCTCCTAAGATGGAGATACTGGTACAAAGTATCCTGCCTCAACTAGAGAAGTTGAAGAATAGAGATCTTCTCCCCCTCTCCCCCCATTCCTAGGACGAAGAATCTGGAGCAACTGACCAAGAGACAGGGATGATTAGTATCTCGTCACTGTAGTCTTGACAATGCTTAGCCTCACCCACAGTGTCCCAGCCATACTGTTCCTGCTGGAAGAATGTTGTGTGTTTCTTGGTGGCCCCGGAACCCTTATCATATTGGAAGATTGAAGAAGATTCATATCATCTTCCAAGCTAACCTCCTCTTGACTTGGGGAGCTCCCCCTGCCACACCAACATCCTTTCAATAAATTTTCTTTTGTTTTTATTGTTTGATTAGGTTAGCTGTAGTTTCTTGGTTTCTTCTACTTACAATCAAGAACCCTGATAAAACAGAGAAGAAAGGGGAGAGTTATGGAGAAAAAAAATTCTGGAAAGCCCACCAAACTTCAGCCAAGCAGGAACTAAATACCTATTTTGTTTAATAAAATTCAAAACCACTGACATGAAACCCTAGGGTAGCTTTACTTAGGGTTAAGGAAAAGAAAAGTATGTTCAGCAATTTTTATACAATAAATAGAGCCTGCTAGTTTGCTCCAGATGTCTGGACTGCAATGTCATCTTCAAAGACACTTCCCACAGGGCTAGCTTGGGTGGGTGGGCATTGAGTTTTGTTTTTCCTTTTTCTTGTCCATAGAGACAAGGTTGGGTTTATAGAGAGTGGACAGAGTGGTAGTGGCTGTTTGCCGTTGTTAGGTAGTGGGAAAGATGGCTCAGGGACCCTGGATTTGGACCTTCCCCAAAGCAGTCAAGACCAAATTCTCTGTCTGAGCATATCAAGGCCTTCACGACCTGTCCCAGCCTGCTGTTCTTCCATTGCTACCTGTCCCTTCCCCTCTATATAACCACATCTTATTCACTCTCATCCACTGGTTTTCAAATTGTGACCTGATTAAAAGGCTCTAAGTTTTGATGGAAATTAAACTCAAGCCAGGAAAGTTTAAAAAACACTGCTCTGGGCCACAGTCACCTTTTTCTCCCCTGACCTTGTCTTTTTTTTTTTTTTCTTTATTTATTTTTTGGCTGTGTTGGGTCTTAGTTTTCGCATGCGGGATCTTTTTGCAGGTGGGCTTCTCTTTAGTTGTGCCATGAAGGTTTTCTCTCTCTAGTTGTGACACGTGGGCTCCAGGGCACGTGGGCTCTGTAGTCTGCGGCACACGGGCTCTCTCGCTGAGGCGCTCAAGCGCAGTAGTTGTGGTGCATGGGCTTAGTTGTCCCGCGGCATATGGGATCTTAGTTCCCAGACCAGGGATTGCACCCGTGTCCCCTGCATTGGACCACCAAGGAAGTCCCCTCTGATCTTGTCTTGTTTTGTTTGTCATGGATCACATTCAGCTTTTTATTTAACATTTCATAGGTTATATCATTTTTTTTCTTTGCGGTACGCAGGCCTCTCACTGCTGCGGCCTCTCCCATTGCGGAGCACAGGCTCTGGATGCGCAGGCTCAGCGGCCATGGCTCACGGGCCCAGCCGCTCCGCGGCATGTGGGATCTTCCCGGACCGGGGCACGAACCCGTGTCCCCTGCATCGGCAGGCGGCCTCTCAACCACTGCGCCACCAGAGAAGCCCCATAGGTTATATCTTTTTCTTAAATTGAGGTAATGTTGGTTTATAACATTGTATACGTTTCATCTGTACAACATTATATTTCTACTTCTGTATACACTATATCATGCTTTCCACCAAAAGTTTAGTTTCCATCCATCACCATACAGTTGACCTTCTTTACCCATTTTGCCCTCCTCCACCCCCCTTCCCCACTGGTTACCATTACACTGGTCTCTGTATCTATGTGCTTGCTTTTGTTTAGTTTGGCTTGCTCATTTATTATTATTATATTTTAATATATCCCACATATGAGTAAAATCATATGGTATTTGTCTTTCTCCATCTGACTTATTTCACTTAGCGTAATACCCTCAAGGTCCATCCATGTTGTCCCAAATGGCAAAATTTCATGCTTTTATGGCTGAGTAGTATTCCATTATATATATACATATACACACACCACCTCTCTTTATCCATTTGTTGATGGGCATTTAGGTTGCTTCCTTATTTGGCTATTGTAAATAATGCCGCAATGAACATAGGAATGCATATATCTTTTTGAATTAGTGTTTTTGTTTTCTTCAGGTAAATAGCCAGAAGGGAATTGCTGGATTTTATGGTAGTTATATTTTTAATTTTTTGAGGAATCTCCATACTGTTTTCCAACTTAAATTCCCACAGGGTTCTCACAGGTTATATATTGTCTTGGTTTCCCAGTGAAATTGGAAGATTTTGGAAAGCACAGTGCCAAGCTTTTTTCTAGCACTTGATAAACATCCATTGAATGAATGAATGAATGAAAATAGTTAACATGTATTGATTACTATGTGTCAGATACCATGTTAAACAAGTTGCGTGCATTGTCTCATTCAATCCTCACAACAAACCTATAAAGTGGGTTTTGTTAATATACTCATTTCATAAATGAGGAAAGTGAAGTTTAGAAGATGGAAGTGACTTATTCAAGGTCACACAGCCAGTAAGTGGCTGGCTGGCATTTAAACTACTACTAGTCTCAAAGGTAGCATGATTCAGAGAGGGAGAATGTTAAGGACTTTCAAGATCTACAGTTCTGAGATACCAGATGTTCTCAGACAGAGTTGGCAGGTAAAGTATGAAAAAAGTTGAGGAAACTCATTAAATTGAGTTTTAATGAAGAAAGAAGGAAATGGAAACCATCACCAAATTAGGGCCATTGATTCACTTTCTGCTGGCACTCTGCCCCCCTCTAAGCCCTTTGCCAGACACTCAGCAAGTTTCTATTAAGTGAGAAAAGTAGCCCACATTCGTTCACAAAGCCAGAATTAAGCACCTCTTTGTAAAGAAGTTTTCCGTGGTTCTCAGATACTAAAACATGTACACGTGAACAGCTGTTTATGTAGAAGCTAGCACAGTGCCTGGCACATACACAATAGGCACTTAATAAATGAATCATTCATGTTATTGTTGGAGTTAATAAATAGAATGTGTATTGAGTGCCTAATATGCAGAATATTCTGGGTAATTTAATAGTTCCTGACTCACATAATCCTCACAACCATCCCTTGAATTAGATGATTTTACCGCAGTTTAACAAATGAAGAAACTAAAGCACAAAGTGGTTACAATTTCCTCAAAGCAACACTGATCTGATACCAAAACCCATGCTCTTTATAATACTCAGAACCAATAAATAACGTGTATGCTGATACAAATAAATGGACCAAAAAGGAACATGGCAACCAGTTCTTACCAACACCCTAGAAAAAATGCCTATGGTTTGAATTCAACTGAAGGATGAAATTCATTCAAAGTGGTTGGTGGCCCCCTCCAGCATCTCGATCAGATTTTACAGATGATAGCAGCTTGGAGAACAGATATTCTGTCCCTCCAGGAGTCAAAGTCCACTTGAGGCTGGCCTAAGGCCCATTTCATAGCAGACCACAGGACTTCGTCCTACCCCTTTCATCAAGAACCTTCTTGCTTAATCAAAACTACAATGAGGTATCACCTCACACCTGTCAGAATGGCTGTCATGAAAAAGTCTACAAATAACAAATGCTGGAGAGGGCGTGGAGAAAAGGGAACCCTCTTGCACTGTTGGTGGGAATGTAAATTGTTACGGCCACTATGGAGAACAGTATGGAGTTTCCTTAAAAAACTAAAAATAGAGTTACCATGGGACTTCCCTGGCAGTCCAGTGGTTAAGACTCCACATTTCCACTGCAAGGGACACTGATCCGATCCCTGGTCATGGAACTAAGATGCCGCAAGCCAAGCTGTGTGGTGTGTGAAAAAAAAAAATAGAGTTACCATATGATCCTGCAATCCCACTCCTGGGGATATATCCGGAGAAAACTCTAATTCAAAAAGATACATGCACTCCTATGTTCATTGCAGCACTATTTACAATAGAGGAAAAGAAACTTATGGTTACCAAAGGGGAAAGGAAGGGAGGGATAAATTAGAAGGTTAGGATTAGCATATACACACTACTATATATAATATAGATAACCAACAAGGACCTACAGGGTTCCATACTCAATATTTTGTAATAGTCTATAAGGGAAAATAACCTGAAAAAGAAAATATGTGTGGGGTGTGTGTGTGTGTGTGTGTGTGTGTGTGTGTGTGTAAATGAATCACTGTGCTATGCACCTGAAACTAACACAACATTGTCAATCAACCATATTTCAGTTAAAATAAAATAAAATAAAAATAAAACAGAAAGAACCTTCTTGCTTGGTTACAGCCATGGGGAACAAGCCAGTGAACCAAGGAGTCTTTGGGGAAAAAGAGATTAGCAAGGTTATTCATTCATAATATAGTGCTCTGCCACAGACTGCTTGTTGACTCCTCACAGTATTTATCCTCGTGTTTTTCAATAGAAATAGGAACTTTGTAAATTTATTTATTTATGGCTGCGTTGGGTCTTCGTTGCTGGGCGCGGGCTTTCTCTAGTTGCGGCGAGCAGGGGCTACTCTTCATTGCGGTGCGTGGACTTCTCATTGCGGTGGTTTCTCTTGTTGCAGAGCACAGACTCTAGGCGTGCAGGCTTCAGTAGTTGTGGCTCACAGGCTCTAGAGCACAGGCTCAGTAGTCGTGGCACAGAGGCTTAGTTGCTCCACGGCATGTGGGATCTTCCCAGACCAGGGCTTGAACCTGTGTCCCCTGCATTGGCAGGCGGATTCTTAACCACTGCGCCACCAGGGAAGTCTGTAATAGGAGATTTAACTGCATATGCTAGGCCAGGTAAAGATTTCATTTTCCAACATCCCAGGCAGGTAGATGTGGCCGAGTTACTGGGTTCTTAGCCAATCAGACTCAAGTAGAATGGATATTTGCAATTTTTGAGTTGTGTCCTTAAAAGAGAGACGCATATATTCCATTCCTCTCCATAGGTGAGGGAGATTAAGAGGTACAAACTTCCAGCTGCAAAATAAAATGAGTCACAAGTATGAAATGTACAGTGTGGGGAATACAGTCAACAACTATGTAATATCTTTGTATGGTGGGATATCGTAACTTGACTTATCTTGGTGATTATTTTCAAATGTATAGAAATACCAAATCACTATGTTGTGTAACATAGTGTTGTAGGTCAATTACAGTTCAAAAAACAAACAAACAGGGACTTCCCTGGTGGCGCAGTGGATAAGACTCCGCTCTCCCAATGCAGGGAGCCCGAGTTCAATCCCTGGATTCAATGGATGAAGGCAGTCAAAAGGTACAAACTTCCTGCTATAAGATAAATAGGTACTAGGGATGGAATGTACAACAAGATAAAGATAACAGTGCTGTATGTTATATATGAAAACCATTAAGAGGGTAAATCCTAAGAGTTCTCATTACAAGGAAATATATTTTTTCTATTTCTTTAATTTTGTATCTATATGAGATGATAGATGCTTACTAAACTTATTGTGATGATCATTTCATGATGTATGTAAGTCAAATCATTATGCTGTACACCTTAGACTTACACATTGCTGTATGTCAATTATATGTCAATAAAACTGGAAGAAAGAAAGAATGAAGTGTGCCTTTCACTGTCCATGTGCTCTGTCTCTATGAGCTGGAATGTTAACAAGGTGGGGAGAAACAAGATAGAAGGAGTCTGTGCCCTTAACATCTCCAAACCTCCACGTCAGCCCTGGACCACCTCCTTGGATTCTTAAGTGAGTGGAAAAAAAAAACCTTCTGTCTTGTTTCAACTACAATATTTTGGGGTCTCTTATTAGAGAAGTTGAGCATGTAGGTAACTAATAGGAGTACTAATGTGAAGATTGTTCTGGAAGATTGGCTACTTTGGGGGGTTTGCTCTAAATGATTAGAGATAGAAGGACCTTTGTCTGTCATCTAATCCAAGGCCTTGCTATTTCAGATGGGACCCAGAGAGGAGGAAAGAACTTGTTAAAGAGTCCCCATTTAATTGGGGTTACCATCTGTTGCCTTCCAGGGAGGCTCTCCTCTTTAGTTATGTACTTGGCATTATTAGAGGCCAACAACAAATGCACTTCCTAAAAATAACAAACTCAACTTGCCCTCATTTCCAGATAGGCCAGTTTCTAAAAGCAGGTCTGTTTCAGCCCCTTGAAGGCCAGCCTGCTGGTGGACTGAGGTGGACTGAGGTTCATAAAAGCAACGTATTATGAAGTGATGGGGTGAACTGTAAATTAGTGCCACTCATTTTTTAAAATAATAATGATTTTTTTCATTGCTTTTTTTCCTGGGAATCAACATAAATGCACAACCAGATATCCAGCACTGACTTTGTAAAAGTGGGAGTTAGAAAACTTGGCAGAAGTAAACATTGAGTTGGCCAGGTTGGCAGTTGAATGACAAGCGTTTAGGGTGTACCTCAAGCAACTGTTACATGGAAAGCAGGCTCTGGATTCACTCACTTTTGTAACAGAGCATCAACCCAAACAAATATCAAGTGTCCAGAATGCTGAAAAGTCAACTAAGTAAAGGAGTCCGATTTACCTTCAGCAAGTAGGAGTGAGCACCAAAGATGGTACATGAGGACAGAGAAAGAAGATTTGAAAAAAAGATCTGGTGGCAAAATGATATTACAAAGAGGCAACATTAGAATGATTGTTTGAGGCAGGGTATAGTAAAGGCTCAGATCGTGGCCTTTGGAGATGGGTAGACTTCAGTTCGAATCCCAGCTCTGCCACTTACTAGCTGTCTTTCCTTCACTTCTTCAAGCCTTAATCTTCTTTTTTTTTTAAACATTTTTGAAATGCCATAATGTTATTTTATTTTTTAAATTTATTTTATTGAAGTGTAACTGATATACAATGTTGTGTTAGTTTCTGGTGCACAATGAAGTGATTCAGTTATACATATATATAATAGTTTGCATCTGCTAATCTCAAACTCCCAATCCATCCCTCCCACACCCCCCTTTCCCTTTGGCAACCACAAATTTGCTCTCTACGTCTGTGAGTCTGTTTTGGTTTCATAGATAAGTTCATTTGTGTCCTATTTTAGATTCCACATATAAGTGATATCATACGGTATTTGTCTTTCTCTGTCTGGCTTACTTCACTTAGTATGATAATCTCTAGATCCATCCATGTTGCTGCAAATGGCATCATTTCATGCTTTTTTAGGGCTGAGTAGTATTCCATTGTATGTATATATGTGTGTGTGTGTGTGTATATATATATATATATATATATATATATATATACCACATCTTCTTTATCCATTCCTCTGTCGATGGACAATTAGGTTGCTTCCATGTGTTAAACCTCAATCTTCTTATCTGTGAGATACAGATAATATCCCTTGCCTCACTTGGCAATTGCAAGGATTATATATGCAATAGTAATGTCCAAAGCACTTAGCACAGAGGCTGGCATAGAGTAAGTGCTCAGTTAACGTGCTCTGCCACTATCATGGTGTTTATACGTGATTATGACCCTGAAACCTGTTTGGCCAGAAGGAGTAGGAACCCCTAAACAAAGTCTCCTCATAGTAAGGACAGCAGTTGTTGTCTTTTACGGTATCACAGATTTAAGCAATAAAGAAAATGCAGATACCTGGGTCCTACTACCAGAGATTCTGATTCAGCGGTCTGAGGTGAAGTTGTTTTTTTTTAAAACTAGATTACCTGTTTATCAGAAAAGAATATAACTTAGGAACAGTAAGATGGAAGAGATGCAAAGGGCAAGGTATGGGGAAAGGGCGTGGAGCTTCCATGCCCTCTCAGAGAGCTCCACTCTCCCCAAATCTCCGCATGTTCACCAGCCCAGAAGCTCCCAAGGCGAAGCGTTTTCTCACAAGCTTTCCACATGATTCTCATAGATGTGTTCCAAGAACTCTACTTTGAGAAAGAGAGGCCTACGGTCCTAGAATGCCTATATAGGTCCTGGGGAAAGGCTGTCAGATGATTTCAACAGTCAAGCAGGTCTCGGCCAAGCACCGTGAGACTGACAAAATCCTACTTCATCCTCTTGCTTGGGAATGGGGGCGGGGTGAAGGTCTCCAAGCTCTGGGCTCTCTTGGTTCCATTAGGTCATCGATGTTTCAGAGTTGAAAAACTTACAGTTTAATTTCCTTCAGCTGCTTTTACCTGTTACTTTCCGAAGGCCCTCTCCTCCACTCCCGTCTCTCGGGAGACACAAGGGATTGCTGACCAGACAAAGGGGAGGCTGTTATAGCTAATGGTTCATTAAGCTGTTAAGTGAGGAACTCCACTTAACAATTGTCTTGTTCTCATCAAAATTAGAACTGGAGAGTGGCTGATAATGGGATAAAGAAGGCATCTTCTCAGACTGGCGCACACAGCCCCTGCAGTTCAAAATCCCAGGCTCCCCTGATGCCTGTCTGAACTCTTCAGCTAGGATATTTGCTCCTTTTATGTTGAAATCAGACATAAGGACAACAGACAAACTGTCCTGCTACTTTATGTAAGACCTCCCCCGCAAAAAACGATTAGCTTGGTTTTGAACACACTCGCACGCGCACGCACACACACACACATCTTCTTTATTTGGCTAAGATAGTGAGAAAAGAATCTATAAGGCTTTAAGATTAACAAGGTTTCCTTTTTTATGGAGTCCTAACCACTGGACCACCAGACCACTTGTTGGGAATTCCCAACAAGATTTGCTTTGACACCATCCCACCTTACCTTTGTGATGGATACGAGGTGACAGAGACAGCAAGCATCTCATAGAGGCCATAAATGAAAAAAATGAATCTCTAATGTTAGGCAAGAGAGTCTCAGGTAGGAGGACTTTGAGAGGGCACTTGTTCCTTCTAGAAGATCTTTGTTTTCTCAACGAGGTTTTCCATACATTGTGAAATGGACCTACAGAATAAGAATGGCACCTCCATTGAGATTTACCAACCCCAAATCATCTCCCTCAGGACTTTGGTCTTCAGTAACAAGTCACTAGCTACACCTTCCCTTCCCCAGCAAGCCCATTAAAGAAGCCACACAGAAACCCAAAGTTTTTACTCTTTCCAGAATTCGGACTCAATTAGATGCATAGAGAACCATTGGCCTCTCTCCATCCTGTGGAAAGAGGTCAGTGGCTCATAATAGCTTATAGAACAGTTTGCTTAATTCTGATATTGTCTGAAAGTCTGCCATCCCAAGACCGCATAGATCTGGTGTTTCATACCAGCTACGATGCATTGTCTTTCCCGTGTGTGTGCCCTATCTGCTGCAGCTAGAGACCATCGTACACCTTGCTGGGCGCTCCACATTTGCTTGTTGATGATAATCACAGGTAGCAGAACACCGGCCTATGAGTGAGGAGACCTGCGTTCCTGTTTCAGCTCTGCTACCAGCATGCTGTGTAACCGTGAGCATGTCCCTTCCCTATCTGAGAATCGATTTCCTCATCTGTAAAATGAGGAAGAAGGTCTCTAAGAGTCCCTCCAGCTCTGCCATTCTCTGAGTCTTAACATAAAGGCTTAATCAAATGTAAATTAGTCCTATCACATCAGCAACCCCTAGGCCGGTGTTTCCTAAATTTCAGTGTACATCAGAATCAGCCAGGGAAGCAACTCTAGTTTTGGAAATGTATCTCACATCTGAAAATGGTGCATGTACAAGGTAATTCATTACATCCATTGATCATATTAGTTAGCAGAGGATTGGAAACAACCCAAGTGTCCATCAAAAAGTGACTGGTGAGGGAATTCCCGGGCGGTCCAGTGGTTAGGGCTCTGTGCTTTCACTGCCGAGGGCTCGGGTTGGGGAACTAAGATCCGGCAAGCAGCATGGCACTGCCAAAAAAAAAAAAAAGTGACTGGTGAAATAAAGTCTCCTCTTTCCATATAATGGAATAGTATACAGTTGTGAAAACTAGTAAGGAAGTACTCTGACAGTTATGAAAAGATCTTTAAGTTATATATGTACTTATTTTATTTTTTTTTTTTTATTGCAGTATAGTTGATTTAAATGTGTTAGTTTCTGGTGTACAGCAAAGTGATTCAGTTATATATATGAACATATATACATATTCTTTTTCAGGTTCTTTGTTGTTATAGGTTATTGTAAGATATTGAATATAGTTCCCTGTGCTATACAGTAAGACCTTGGTTTTTTTTTTTTTTTTTGCGGTACGAGCAGGCGGACTCTCAAACACTGCACCACCAGGGAAGCCCAAGACCTTGTTTTTTATCTATCTATCTATCTATCTATATCTATATCTATCTATCTATCTATCTATATATGTATTTAAAGATAAAGAACAGTATGCAAAGCATTCTAACGTTTTTGGGGGGGCAAGTGAAAAATGTATTTCCTCTTTTGCTTGATCTCTGATAAAGAACCCAGGAAAGGATTCCTAAGACTTGAATAGCAGTGGTTACCTAGGTTGGTATGGCAGGTGAGGCTGGGGAAAGGTCAGAACTGGTCAGCTGAGGACAGGGATGGGAGTGACACTTTCACTCTATACATTTTTTTATATTTTTAAAGTTTTATGCCATATGAATGTGTTGTCTGTTCAAAAATTGCATAAATACAAAGAAAAAAATTAAAGGCAGCAAGGGAAAAACAACAAATAACATACAAGGGAATCCCCATAAGATTAACAGCTGATCTTTCAGCAGAAACTCTTCAAGCCAGAAGGGAGTGGCAGGACATATTTAAAGTGATGAAAAGGAAAATCCTACAACCAAGATGACTCTACCCAGCAAGGATCTCATTCAGATTCATCGGAGAAATTAAAACCTTTAGAAACAACCAAAAGCTAAGAGAATTCAGTACCACCAAACCAGCTTTACAACAAAAGCTAAAGGAACTTCTCTAGGCAGGAAACACAAGAGAAGGAAAAGACCTACAATAACAAATCAAAAACAATTAAGAAAATGGTACAAGGAACATACATATTGATAATCACCTTAAACGTGAATGGATTAAATGCTCCAACCAAAAGACACAGGCTCGCTGAATGGATACAGAAACAAGACCCATATATATGCTGTCTACAAGAGACCCACTTGAAAACTAGTTAAAAATGCTGAGCTTCATGAGTCAGAACTCCAGGGGTTCAGAACCTGCATTTTTAGCTAGTTCCCCCCTGTCGATTCTGATGTAAGTGGTGAGTGAAATATACTTAAAAAAACATTGGGCTAAACACTTTGCAGAACAGGAAGGACAGCAAAGATGCCTGCAGTGTAAGTAAGGGCCTTCTCGTTAACGATTTCTCTACCAAGCAGGCCCACATCATGATGAAATTCTAAGACTTCCAGATCCATACCTTACCTTTCTACTTTCCTGATATTTCTTGACAACGGAGAATATCAGGTCTCTGGCACTTCTGTTTGTGTGGCTTTTCTCTTTCAGGCTGGCAGGACTTGCTCATCTGGAGGAATAAGGGTTGTTGGTAAAGAGAAAATCCCCTCCAAAAGATGAGATCAAAGCGTGATTTCACTTGCCCTGCCCTTCTGTTGCCAGCAGCAGTAGGGCAACCCCTGCCTCCTAGTGAGGAGACCTGCTTGTGGATTTCGAGTCAGGGTGTGGGCAATACGTAGATTTTGCCTGGAATTGATTTACACTGATACTTTGTCTGAGCCAAATCGATGTGCTTTTAAAAATAATATTAAGCAACATTTATTGCTCGTGTGTGTTAAGCACTTGCCATGTTATCTTATTGATTTTTTCAACCTTGCTCTATTTCACAGATATGGAAGCCAAGGCTGGAGTAAGTGAAGTGAGTAGCCACAGGCTACACAGCTAATAGGCAGCATGGTTGAGATGTACATTCAGGCAGTCTGCTGCTAGAGTGTGCTCCTAACCACTTGACTATACTGCCTCTCTTTGCTGGTGGGAGGAGGGTCATCCCTACTCAAAGACAAGGCTCAGTCACCCAATAAGAAGGTTCTGCAACTCTGTCCCAAGAGCTCAGGGAATGTCCATAGGCTGCCTTTGACTCCCAGTCCAGATCCCTCTTGCGCTGGTCTGCCGTGCCTGGTTTTCTCACTAACGTTGAAGAGCCCAGATTCTCTCCCTTTGGTCTGCCCGTGGGATTGGCACTTCAGTTGGACTGTCTGATGGGATTTAATGTTCAGCTTTTCCCTTGATCACTGGCTTTCAGATCACCTTTGGCTCCAAGCTCTGATGCCCCCAGGCGGGTCTAACCTGAAGCTCAACACTGGTTCCCAGCCCAGGCCCCCAGCATGGATGTAGAATCCTGGCATCCTGCTTTTCCTACCAGGAAGAGAAGAACAGACTTTCCTGGTCTCTCTCAGACTGTTCTATCTTAACTAGCTGCTTCTGCTGACCCCTCACCCTCAGTCACATGCAGCAAGGTCTCCCAAGCCTTGTCAACAAGTTGACTTCCTCCAGCAAACCACAAAGAAGTCAAGCCACCGGCAATGACTTATTGGTGGCCCAGCACTGTACCTTAGAGCTATAATTTCATCTGAGGGCATTTGCTGCCCCTCCTACTAACAACTGGCATACAGCCCAGGCAGTGTGGAGACAGGAAGAGGAAATATCATCTCATACAACAACCATATAGTTCATGCACTTCTTGTTTTCTCAGGATTGGGGACGAATTTGCACCAAACCAATCATTTGTTATCGCCTTGTTCTAAGGTGGGGTGCATTTGAAGATAGTTGGCTACAGTGGGGGAGAGGTGGAGTGTTTGGACACGTGATAGAGTAAAACAAACTGGTTCAGCCTCAGGGTGCTCTGAAAGCTTTAATCAATGGTGTTAACTAGTCCCCGGTAGGGTGACGATAACTACACCAGCTCACTTTTGGAGAACGCGAGCTTGGTTCTGTTAGCCACGGTGAGAGCCAAATGATGCTGTGCTAATTTGTCCTTTTTAGCATGTCCTTGTCATCAACCAAGTCCTAGGGGCTACGTGGAGTAAGACCACTTTATCTCCTTTTGCTGCTTTGACCGCATCCTTCCCCTTCTCAAAACCATTCAGCAATTCTCTCATCGGAACACCAGAAAAACTAGATCCCACCCATGGTCCATTAACACGGCATAGATAGCCTGGGTTTGGGAGCCTGAAAGCCTGAGTTTTGAATCCTAGTGCGGCTACCTACAACCTGTTTAATTTGGGGCAAGATACTGAACCTCTCTTGTTCCCAGTGTTTTCCTTTGTAAAATGAGACTAAGAATGCCTCCTATCTTACCGGGTTGTTATGAGGAATAAATGAGTTAATACTCGTAAAGTGCTTGGAACGGTGTCTGACTATAGTAAATGCCATGTAAACGTTTGTTAAATAAATAAATAATAAGTATATCCACCCATTAAACAGATATCTGTCGAGTATCCACGAGCTAGCCAGGGATTGGCAAATTTTGCTGTGGAGGGCCACATACTAAATATGTTTTTAGGCTTTGCAGGCCACGAGATCCCTTGCAACTGCTTGGCTCTGCCATTTTAATGTGAAAGAAGTCGTAGATAGTATGTAAATGAGATGGTGTGGCTGTGTGCCAATTTCAATTTATTAAAAAAGCAACAACAGACTTTGGACTAGATTTGGCCCACAGGCCATAGGTTGGTGACCCTATGCTAGGGAATGGGGATCCAATGGTATGCAAAACAGACCCACTCTATCATTCAGTCTAGTGTGGGAGACAGATATGAATGAAATAATTATGCATCGTGTCAATTATGATAAGTATGGGAAAGGAATAGGGATGGGAGCAGGGGTAACGCACTCTGGAGGATCAGCCAAAGTTTCTGAGGAAGTAGCTTCCAACAGAGATCAAAGTCAGACTTAAAACAGGTGAATGGGGGTGTGTGGAGGGGCATGTGTGAGATGCCCTCCATTGACATCACCCTCAAAGACTAAGGATGTCCTGAACACCTTAAATATCTCCATCGTTACCCTTCATTGAGTCTACGGAGAAATAATTGAGATTTGTATTCAGTCCTTTCCTAAAGTTGTTTTTAACTTCGGCATGTCTTATGTATTGTGAGAACAGCAGAACTGTTAAAAGCACAGACTATTGCCAGGCTCCTTGGCCCTACACAGTACTTGTGTAATCTTGGGCACGTTTCTTAACTTCTTTTTTTTGTGGTACGCGGGCCTCTCACTGTTGTGGCCTCTCCCGCTGCAGAGCACAGGCTCCGGATGCGCAGGCTCAGCAGCCACGGCTCACGGGCCCAGCCGCTCCGCGGCACGTGGGATCCTCCCGGACCGGGGCACGAACCCGTGTCCCCTGCATCGGCAGGCGGACTCCCAACCACTGCGCCACCAGGGAAGCCCTCTTAACTTCTTTGTGCCGGAGTGTCCTCCATCTTTCAGATGAGGATGACAATGTTGGTAGTATCCACCTCATGGGGTAGTTATGAGGATTAAATGAGCCAATGTACGTAACCTACTTGGAATAGTGTCTGGCTCATAGTAAGTGTGAATATGTGTTAGCTCTTGCTATTGTGGTCGATTATGTGTTTGATACTCTGTGTAGGGTTCACTAGGGCTTCCTTTTCTTCCTGCTAACATTGCCCCCTTGCTACTCTGAGGAGTACCACTCCACTAAATTCTCTTATTTCAGGATTTAGTTAATTAGCCAATAAGACAATGACTAACATGTGTTGGGCACTTATGTTCCAGAGTTGGCGCTGAACCGTTTATGTACAAATCTCACTTAATTCTCAAATTCAAAGTTTTAATAGCCCATTTAAATTGAGGAAACTGAGGCTCAGAGAAGTTAAGTGATGAGACAGAATATGCAAATGGACAATGACCATAGCGTATATAAAAATAAAAGTCTGGGGGCTTCCCTGGTGTCGCAGTGGTTGAGAGTCCGCCTGCCAATGCAGGGGACACGGGTTCGTGCCCCGATCCGGGAAGATCCCACATGCCGCGGAGCCGCTGGGCCCGTGAGCCGTGGCCGCTGAGCCTGCGCGTCCGGAGCCTGTGCTCCGCAACGGGAGAGGCCACAACAGTGAGAGGCCCGCATACCGCAAAAAAAAAAAAAAAAAAAAAGTCTGACCCACAACCTGCAGCAAATGCCTAGGAAACCACCTCCTTTTCTACAATAACCAGCCCACGATGGCAGCCTGCTATGTCAGACTCGCACGAAGTCAGACTGCTACCTCTGGTGACAGTCCAGGAAGCCAAACACCGACCCCTGTAACAATCAGCCCCAAACGGCCAGGACCTGATTAGTAATTGACAGCTCCCCTAAGTTTTGTCCCAGCTTCCAACTTGGGACCAACCAAAGAAAGCCAAATATGCCCCTCTAGTCAATCGCGTAGGATGCCCTTCTTCTAGTTAGCCTGCCTACAGTGTTCCTATGCCAACAGCCTCCAATCAGGGCATACCCAAAGCCTTTCCTTTTTCCACTATGAAACTTTCCCACTCCTCTGCCTGCCTTTGGGTGTCTGCCTAATCCTAAGTGACAGTGACTGATTCTTTTGTTGTAACAAGCTCAGAATAAATAGCCTTTGCTTGCTCTTACTTGGTTGGTCTTCATTTTGTCACATTGACACCCTAAGGGTCACAAAGCTAACAAGTGGCAGAGCTAGGATTCACACCCTGGTCTATCAGTCTGCAGAGTCCCAAGTCCTTAACTTCTCTACTATACTGTCTTCCCACACTTGCTTTTGGGATGTTCTTGAATTAAACTTTTTGATGGCATCCTCTTCACCTTTTCCCACTGAAAAGAGGTAATCTGTTTAGGATTCCCTTATGCAACAGCCCCTGCCTCCAAGAAAATTGGAGGTTCCCTCTCTGTACCTTCTCTAGCTCACTGCGCAGTTGGAGGTGCAACCTACATATAGTAATTGCAGGGCTGACAGCACCCAGTGTAATACGTGTTTTCTCAGGGCTGGCGCTATGAGTAGGTAGTGTAATCAAGACAAAGATATAATAGTTGTTGAGTTCTTATGATGTACCAAGCACTGTGCTATATACTTTATATACATTAATTATCTCATTTAATCCTCAGAACAACTCTAGCAAGCAAATAATGCTATAATGCCCATGGTGGGGACGATGAATCAGAAGCAGAGAGAGCTCCAGCAGTATTACTGTGGCTTCAGGGGATGGAGAAAACTTCTTCGCTCCCCATAACACTTCTGGGTAGCTCCTACCTGAATTCCCATTATTAACAACCATTGGTTTTATCAAAATGCAAATCTCCCTGGAAGAGGTAATACAGTCAGCCTTCCCAACCCTTTACACTTCACTTGGAATGAACATATCACAGTCCCATTTCTGATTTCTGACAGCTGGCTTTGACCGGCAGAAAAATGGAGAGAGCAAGGACGTACTCATTGAGGTGACAGACTTTGGGACATTTACTATCATATAATGCAATCAAGGGCCAGGGAGCTGGTCCTAGCTTCTGTTTCATTTCTTCTACCCTTCCTGACTAAGAACACCATCAGAACTTCCCATTCCTGTTCTCCAAGCTTTCTTTAAGCTCTGGACCAGACCATTCCTTCCCTTTGATATCTTTTTCTGCTTCATGAAAATCAGGTTATAAAACCTTTCCCTTAAAGCTCCTTTATATCATCACTTCCTCCAAGCAGCCTTCTTTGATTAAGATTAGATCTGTTTTCCTGAGGAACCAGAGCAAACTATTGACAAAGTTTCCAGTTTAGCCTGACCATTCTGTGTTTATCATCCAAGGACCACTGCCTGTTCCAATCTGTGTATTAATGAACTTTCACAAAGCCCACAAGCTGATTGGATAGACCTGATTTTTTTAAAATAAATTTATTTATTTTATTTATTTACTTTCAGCTGCATTGGGTCTTCATTGCTGTGCACAGGCCCTCTCCAGCTGTAGAGAGCAGGAGCCACTCCCCGTTGCAGGTCACGGGCCTCTCACTGCCCTGGCCTCTCTTGCTGCGGAGCACGGGCTCCAGGCACGCGGGCTTCAGCAGTTGCAGCACGCGGGCTCAGTCGTTGTGGCTTGTGGGCTCTAGAGTGCAGGCTCAGCAGTTGTGGCGAACGGGCTTAGTCGCTCCGCGGCACGTGGGATCCTCCCAGACCAGGGCTTGAACCCGTGTCCCCTGCATTGGCAGGCGGATTCTCAACCACTGCGCCACCAGGGAAGCCCCCTGATTTTTTTTTTTGAACTTGATTTACAATGTTGTATTAGTTTCTGGTGTACAGCAAAGTGATTCAGTTATACATACATACATATTCTTTTTCATATTCTTTTCCATTATGGCTTATTACAAGATATTGTGTATAGTTCCCTGTGCTATACAGTAGGTCCTTGCTGTTTATTCATTTTATATATAGTAGTTTGTAGTTGCTAATCCCAAACTCCTAGTTTATCCCTCCCCGACCTTCCCCTTTGGTAACCATAAGTTTGTTTTCTACGTCTGTGAGTCTGTTTCTGTTTTGTAAATAAGTTCATCTGTGTCATATTTTAGATTCCACATATAAGTGATATCATATGGTATTTGTGGACAGAACTGGTTTTAATATAATCTGGTTGTCCCATGTAGTCAGAGTGTAAATCACCGCCCTCAGACTGAGGGCTGACTGTCTTCAGCCCTCAGTCCATCCTGTCTCCATTCCTCTTTTTAGGAAGTTTCCAAATTGGTGATTCAGAGAAATCGGGTATCACCCACTCAAAGCAATGGAAAGGAGAGAGAAAAACTGACAAATCAATATTCTGTGTCCACTATTAGCTAAGCTTTTGATCTATGCTCCAGAAATCATGCCTGAATTGGTGTTTTCTTAATAGCTGCCTTCCCCGTGTTGCTGCCTAAACTAGCTGAGGGAGACAGAGAGAGAGAGAGAGAGAGAGAGGGAGAGACAGAGATAGAGACAGAGACAGAGAGACAGAGAGAGATGGAGAGAGAGAGAGAGAGAGAGAGAGAGAGAGAGAGAGAGAGGAGGCCGGAAAGAGAGGAAAGCGAAGAGAAGAGATGTCTAAAGAAAGTCTGCCTGTATGTCCCATTCTGCACCATCCTTGGCCCAAACCCCATCCCCTAAGCGAGAATGGGACTAGACAGCTGAAGGAGGCTCTGCGTTGGAAGGGAGCAGGTGGTTGGTTCTCCCAGTTCAGCCTGAGATTTAGGGACATTCTTGTAGACCGCATACCCTCTGTTACATGTGCGTAAGAACACCATTTCCAACAATGCTTTCTCACCTTGACTTTAACCTCCACCCACACAAATATACACGCAGACTTCCACAGTTCTTGGGCTCTGTGTACCAAGTAGAGGTGACTGAGACTAGGAAGAGCATTTAAGTCTGCTTGTCCACATTCCTGCCCCTTTTGCCCAGCCAGTACTGGCTTCCCTTCAGCAGTGTGTGTGTACGTGTGCGTGTTGGTATGTGTGTACCGGGGTGGTCGGTGGAGGGAAGGCAGGAGAAGAGAAGAGGAGGAAGGAGGAAGCATCCCCCACTGGTTTAGGACCAGCTCCAAGAGTGGTCTAAGCCAGGGGTCTGCAAACGTTTTCTATACGTGACCAGATAGTAAATATTTTCGGTTTTGTGAGCCATAGAGCTTCTGTCAGCTCTCCAGCTCTGCCATTGTAACGTGAGCGCAGCCATAGACAATATGTAAATGAATGAGCAAGGATATGTTCCAATAAAACTTTACTTACAAAAACAGGTGGTGAGCTGGATTTGGCCTTTGGGCTGTAGTTTGCAGACTCCTGATCTAAACTAATGCGAACGCTGGAGATCATGAATGGACAACCATTGCCTAAGCCTCTGTTGAGTTGAGTGTCTTGCAGTTTCACAGGTCAACACCTCTGGTTACTATCCAGACACGGAAGTGGAAATCACGCTGGAGATGGATGCAGGGGATTAGGCCTAGTGTGGCCTGACCTCGAGACATATTCTGGTAGTGCTGTTTTATTTATTTATTTACTTTTATTTTTTTTTGCGGGGGGGGGCCATGCCTCCTGGCTTGCAGGATCTTAGTTCCCCCACCAGGGATTGAATCCAGGCCCTCGACGGTGAAAGCACAGAGTCCTAGCCCCTGGACCGCCAGGGAATTCCTTGTTTGTGCTGTTTTATTTTTATTTTTTTAATTTTTATTTAATTTAATTTTTATTATTTATTTATTTTTGGCTGTGTTGGGTCTTCATTGCTGCACACCGGCTTTCTCTAGCTGCAGCGAGCGGGGGCTACTGTTCGTTGTGTTGCACAGACTTCTCATTGCGGTGGCTTCTCTTGTTGTGGAGCATGGGCTCTAGGCGCGCAGGCTTCAGTAGCTGTGGCACACGGGCTCGGTAGATGTGGCACACGGGCTTAGTTGCTCTGCGGCACGTGGGATCTTCCTGGACCAGAGCTCGAACCCGTAACCCCTGCATTGGCCGGCAGACTTTTAACCACTGCGCCACCAGGGAAGTCCCGGTAGTGCTGTCTTAAAACAGGAATCCTGATAGGAGCTTACTTTCTTTCTATTTCTTCTACTTCCTGAAAGTGTAGTGTGCTTTTTTGGGGGGAGGGGAGTAGAAGAAAGGAGGATGATGGGGAGGTTTTCAGTGACTTGAGGGTCTGATGAACTGGATCCCACTTAACTGAGGTCTGTCTGCCTCCCAATTAGCAGCAGCGCAAGCTTGCTCTCCAGTCAGGGCTTAGCACTACCAGGGCCGGTGGACTTGCCCATCCGTGTTCGAGTTTCACAAGTGGCTTGATCATAACTCTTGCAGGCCTAGAATATCCCTGGATCTCCATGCCCCTGGGTGGACTCTGTGACATGATGGCAGTGCACTGTGCCCCAGAAGGTTTGAATGTGCTCAAGACCTGGTATGGCAAATAAGCCATGCCAGCTGACTGGTAGGTAGCTGCTGTCTTTTGAGGGGGATTTTGAGGCTACATCTGCAGAAAATGGGAAGGTGAGTCTGCTTGATTAATGAGGGCTGCTGTGGGCATGGGAGGAGCAAGGGGAAACATAAGGGCACCAGCTCTGCTGCAAGTCTGGAGAACTGAAAACGGTATCTAGAAATGCAGACTGTTTGCTGAGTCCTATCTGTTAGTGCCTGGCTGGCTGGTGAGAAACATTCCTTCAAACATCTGAGTGAATCAAGTGACTCATTGGGAAGATGGCCCAGTTAAGGCCTATATTTGTGGCCATTATCACCCACCATGCTGTCGTCTCCTGTAGTATAGTCTAGAGCACATGCCTGCTCAGGGTGTCCTGTAAGGAGGGTTGGGTTCCCTTTACTGTGGATCATCTGTATTCATTGTGCCGGCACTGAAGGGTGCAGACAGAGATGGGGAAGAGAGAGTCTTAATCACTAAGGTTAAGACTGACATGCAAATTAGCATCTAAACCATAAAGCAGATTGAAATACATCTTAGAAGAACAGATTAAGGAAAATGCTGTTGGAGCACAGAGGAATGAAATGAGCTTTAACCCATAGGAGATGGGATTGGGGCCTCAGAGACAGAGGGCATGGAAGTCCCTTTGGAGGAGTTAGCCTATGAACCAGGCCTTGAAGCTGAAGTGTTTTAAGGTGTGGAGAAGATGTTGAGGAACTGCTTTCTTAAAGGTCTCCTGTCTGTGGTCCAGTGGTTCTCAATCTTATTTACACCCCAGCCTCCCTGAGGAATATGATGTGTCCCATCCATTCACCTGTCGAAATTTTCGAGCACCTCCAGCATGCCAGGTTGTGAGCCAGAGGCTGTGGTGGTGTGGCTTGGCCTCCCTCCTAAGGGACCATGCTTCTCAGTGGGAGAATCTCTACTCCAGTCTCCTATTCTGCCAACCCACCCTTCCCACTGCAACCACAGTCTGCCTGCTTGCTTTAGTTTCAATTTTTTTAGCATTTTATTTATTTTTAATAAGAAATACACGCAAATGATCAAAAAAATGCAAGAGAGTATAAATAAAAAGGAAGTTTTTTCCCCCCAAACCCTGTCTTGTCTAACCACTGTTAACTGTTCCTTATGTACTCTGCAGGAGAGAGTCCAGATAAACACAAGCAAATAGGCAAAGACTTTTACAAATAGCGGCATATCATACACATTGTTCAGCATCTTGCTTTTTTCACAGAACTATGCATCTTGAAGATGCTTTCCATAAGCACATAAACGACTAGCCATTTTATAGCTGCATACTATTCCTTTGTATCGATTGCTGTGAATTATTTAACCCACCTCCTATTGACAGATATTTAGGTTTTCTGCAACCTTTTTTTTTTTCGCAATCTTTTGCTAATGAATGATCTTTACACATGTGGGAGTATGTCTGTAAGATAAATTCTTAAAAGTGGAATGGCTCCATCAAATGCTGTGGGCATCTGCAACTTTTATACATATCACCAAATTGCCCTCCATAGAGATATTGCAATCTACACACTCACCAGCACAGTGTATTGTCACACTTTTTCATATCCCTCAATCTGGTAGATGAAAAATGAGATCTCATTGCAATATTAAATTGCATTTCTCTTATTATAGTGACATTGGGAAACTTTTCATATGTTTAAGAGCCATTTGTGTTTCCTTTTCTGTAAACTGTTCACATCCATTGCCCATTTTTCTATTTGCTTAGTGGTCTTTTCTTTTCTTTTTAAATTATATTTTATTGAAATATAGTTGATGTACAATATTACATGTTACAGTTACAATATTATATATGTACAATATTTTTAAAATTTATTTCAATTTCCTATAATATTATATTTATTCTTTTTATACAGCATGTTCTTATTAGTTACCTACTTTATACATATTAGTGTATATATGTCAATCCCAGTCTCCCAATTCATCCCACCATCAACCCGCCCACCCCACTTTCCCCACCTGGCGTCCACACATCTCTTCACCACATCTGTGTCTCCAGCTCTGCCCTGCAAACTGGTTCACCTGCACCATTTTTCTAAATTCCTCATATATGCGTTAATACGATATTTGTTTTTCCCTTTCTGACTTACTTCACTCTGTATGACAGTCTCTAAGACCATCCACGTCTCTACAAATGACCCAATTTCTTTCCTTTTTAATGGCTGAGTAGTATTCCATTGTATATATGCACCACATCTTCTTTATCCATTCGTCTGTCGATGGGCATTTAGGTTGCTCCCATGTCCTGGCTATTGTAAATAGTGCTGCAATGTACACTGGGGTGCATGTGTCGTTTTGAATTGTGGTTTTCTCTGGGTATATGCCCAGTAGTGGGACTGCTGGGTCATATGGTAGTTTTAGTTTTCGTTTTTTAAGGAGCCTCCATATTGTTCTCCACAGTGGCTGTACCAATTTATATTCTCACCAACAGTGCAAGAGGGTTCCCTTTTCTCCACACCCTCTCCAGCATTTATTGTTTCTAGATATTTTGATGATGGCGATTCTAACCTGTGAGAGGTGATACCTCATAGTAGTTTTGATTTGCATTTCTCTAATGATTAGTGATGTTGAACATCCAGTTTTTCAAGATTGCTTTGACTATTTGGGGTCTTTTGTGTCTCTGTGCAAATTTTAAGATTTTTTGTTCTAGCTCTGTAAAAAATGCCATTGGTAATTTGATAGGGGTTGCACTGAATATGTAGATTGCTTTGGGTAATATAGTCATTTTCATAATATTGATTCTTCCAATCCAAGAATATGGTATATCTCTCCATCTGTTTGTGTTATCTTTGATTTCTTTCATCAGTGTCTTAGAGTTTTCTGATTATAGGTCTTTAACCTGCTTAGGTCAGTTTATTCCTAGGTATTTTATTCTTTTTGTTGCAATGGTGAATGGGATTGTTTCCTTAATTTCTCTTTCTTATCTTTCATTATTCGTGTATAGGAATGCAAGAGACTTCTGTGCATTAATATTGTATCCTCCTACTTTACCAAATTCATTGATTAGCTCTAGTCATTTTCTGGTGACATCTTTATGGTTATCTATGTATAGTATCACGTCATCTTCAAACAGTGACAGTTTTACTTCTTTTCCAATTTGTATTCCTTTTATTTCTTTTTCTTCTCGGATTGCCATGGCTAGGACTTCCAAATCTATGTTAAATAATAGTGGCGAGGATGGACATCCTTGTCTTGTTCCTGATCTTAGAGGAAATGCTTTCAGTTTTTCGCCATTGAGAATCATGTTTGCTGTGGGTTTGTTGTATATGGCCTTTATTATCTTGAGGTAGGTTCTCTCTATACCCACTTTCTGCAGAGTTATTATCATAAATGGGTGTTGAATTCTGTCCAATGCTTTTTCTGCATCTATTGAGATGATCATATGGTTTTTATTCTTCAATTTGTTGATATGGTGTATCACATTGATTGATTTGTGTATATTGAAGAATCCTTGCATCCCTGGAATAAATCCCACTTGATCATGGTGTATGATCTTTTTAATGTGTTGTTGGATTCTGTTTGCTAGTATTTTGTTGAGAACTTTTGCATCTATATTCATCAGTGATATCGGTCTACAATTTTCTTTTTTTGTAGTATCTTTGTCTGGTTTTGGCATCAGGGTTCTGGTGGCCTCATAGAATGAGTTGGGAGTGTTCCTTCCTCTGCCATATTTTGGAAGAGTTTGAGAAGGATGGGTGTTAGCTCTTCTCTAAATGTTTGATAGAATTCACCTGTGAAGCCATCTGGTCCTGGGCTTTTGTTTGTTGGAAGATTTTTAATCACAGTTTCAATTTCATTACTTATGATTGGTCTGTTCATATTTTCTATTTCTTCCTGGTTCATTCTTGGAAGGTTATACCTTTCTAAGAATTTGTCCTTTTCTACCAGGTTGTCCATTTTATTGGCATAGAGTTGCTTGTAGTACTCTCTTATAATGCTTTGCATTTCTGCCGTGTCGATTGTAACTTCTCCTTTTTCATTTCAATTTTAATGATTTGAATCCTCTCCCTCTTTTTTTTGATGAGTCTTGCTTAGGGTTTATCAATGTTGTTTATCTTCTCAAAGAACCAGCTTTCGGTTTTTTTGATCTTTGCTATTGTTTTCTTTGTTTCTGTTTCATTTATTTCTGCTCTGAGCTTTATGATTTCTCTCCTTCTACTAACTCTGGGCTTTGTTTGCTCTTCTTTCTCTAGTTCCTTTAGGTGTAAGGTTAGATAATTTATTTGAGATTTTTCTTGTTTCTTGAGGTAGGATTGTATTGCTATAAACTTCCCTCTTAGAACTGCTTTTGCTGCATCCCATAAGTTTTGGATCATTGTGTTTTCATTGTCATTTGTCCCCAGGTATTTCCTGATTTCCTCTTCGATTTCTTCAGTGATCTCTTGGTTATTTAATAGCGTATTGTTTAGCCTCCACGTGTTTGTGTTTTTTTGTTTGTTTGTTTGTTTGTTTTTTGCAGCACACGGGCCTCTCACTGTTGTGGCCTTTCCCGTTGCGGAGCACAGGGTCCGGACGCACAGGCTCAGCAGCCATGGCTCACAGGCCTAGCCGCTCTGTGGCATGTGGGATCTTCCCAGACCGGGACATGAATCTGCGTCCCCTGCATCAGCAGGCGGACTCTCAACCACTGCGCCACCAGGGAAGCCTGTGTTTGTGGGGGTTTTTTTCCTGTAATTTATTTCTAATCTCATAGCATTGTGTTCAGAAAAGATGCTTGATATCATTTCAATTTTCTTAAATTTAATGAGGCTTGATCTGTGACCCAAGATGTGATCTATCTTGGAGAATGTTCCATGTGCACTTGAGAAGAAAGTGTAATCTGCTGTTGTCAGATGGAATGTCCTATAAATATCAATTAAATGTATCTGGTCTATTGTGTCATTTAAAGCTTGTGTTTCCTTATTAGTTTTCTGTTGGGATGATCTGTCCATTGGTGTAAGTGAGGTGTTAAAGTCCCCCACTATTATTGTGTTATTGTCGACTTCTTCTTTTATAGCTGTTAGCATTTGCCTTATGCATTGAGGTGCTCCTATGTTGGGTGCATATATATATTTATAACTGTTATATCTTCTTCTTGGATTCATGCCTTGATCATTATGTAGTGTCCTTTCTTGTCTCTTGTAACATTCTTTGTTTTAAAGTCTATTTTATCTGACATGAGTATTGCTACTCCAGCTTTCTTTTGATTTCCATTTGCATGGAATATCTTTTTCCATCCCCCACTTTCAGTCTGTATGTGTCCCTAGGTCTGAAGTGGGTCTCTTGTAGACAGCATATATATGGGTCTTGTTTCTGTATCCATTCAGCAAGCCTGTTTCTTTTGCTTGGAGCATTTAATCCATTCACATTTAAGGTAATTATCAGTATGTATGTTCCTATGACCATTTTCTTAATTGTTTTGGATTTGTTTTTGTAGGTCCTTTTCTTCTCTTGTGTTTCCCACTTAGAGAAGTTCCTTTGCATTTGTTGTAGAGCTGGTTTGGTGGTGCTGAATTCTCTTAGCTTTTGCTTGCCTGTAAAGCTTTTGATTTTTCTATTGAATGAGATCCTTGTCAGGTATAGTAATCTTGGTTGTAGGTTATTCCCTTTCATCACTTTAAATATATCGTGCCACTCCATTCTGGCTTGTAGAGTTTCTGCTGAGAAATCAGCTGTTAACCTTCTGGGAGTTCTCATGTATGTTGTCATTTTTCCCTTGTTGCTTTTAATAATTTGTCTTTAATTTTTGTCAATTTGATTATTATGTGTATCGGTGTGTTTCTCCTCTGGTTTATCCTGCCTGGGACTCTCTGTGCTTCCTGGACTTGGGTGACTATTTCCTTTCCCATGTTAGGGAATTTTTTGAGTATTATCTCTTCCAATTTTTTCTCGGGTACTTTCTGTCTCTCTTCTCCTTCTGAGACCCCTATAATGCAAATGCTGGTGCATTTAATGTTGTCCCAGAGGTCTCTTAGGCTGTCTTCATTTCTTTTCATTCTTTCTTCTTTATTCTGTTCCATGGTAGTGAATTCCACCCTTCTGTCTTCCAGGTCACTTATCCAGGTTCTTATTCCAGGTTCTTCTGCCTCAGTTATTCTGCTACTGATTCCTTGTAGTGTATTTTTCATTTCAGTTATTGTATTGGTCATCTCTGTTTCTTTGTTCTTTAATTCTTCTAGGTGTTTGCTCTTTAATTCTTCTAGGTCTTTGTTAAACATTTAATGCATCTTCTTGATCTTTGTCTCCATTCCTTTTCTGAGATCCTGGATCATCTTCACTATCATTATTCTGAATTCTTTTTCTGGAAGGTTGCCTATCTATACTTCATTTAGTTGTTTTTCTGGGGTTTTATCTTGTTCCTTCATCTGGTACGTAGTCCTCTGCCTTCTCATTTTGTGTATTTTTCTGTGAATGTGTTTTTCAGTCCACAGGCTGCAGGATTGTAGTTCTTCTTGCTTCTGCTGTCTGCCCTCTGTTGGATGAGGCTATCTAAGAGGCTTGTGCAAGTTTTCTGATGGGAGGGACTGGTGATGGGCAGAGCTCAGTAAAACTTTAGTCTGCTTGTCTGCTGATGGGTGGGACTAATTTCCCTCCCTGTTGTTTGTTTGGCCTGAGGTGACCCAGCCCTGGAAGATACAGGCTCTTTGGTGGGGCTAATGGTGGACTCTGTGAAGGCTCATGCCAAGGAGTACTTCCCAGACCTTCTGCTGTCAGTGTCCTTGTCCCTGCAGTGAGCCACAGCCACCCCCTCGCCTCTGCAGGAGACCCTCCAACACAAGCAGGTAGGTCTGGTTCAGTCTCCTATGGGGTCACTGCTCCTTCCCCTGGGTCCCGATGCACACACTACTTTGTGTGTGCCCTGCAAGTGTGGAATCTCTGTTTCCCCCAGTCCTGTCAAAGTCCTGCAATCAAATCCTGTTAGCCTTCAAAGTCTGATTCTCTGGGAATTCCCCCTCCCGTTGCCGGACTCCCAGGTTGGGAAGCCTGACATGGGGCTCAGGACCTTCACTCCAGTGGGTGGACTGCTGTGGTATAAGTGTTCTCCAGTTTGTGAGTCACCCATCCAGCAGTTATGGGATTTGATTTTATTGTGATTGCACCCCTCTTACCATCTCGTTGCAGCTTCTCCTTTGTCTTTGGATGTAGGGTATCTTTTTTGGTAAGTTCCAGTGTCTTCCTGTTGATGATTGTTCAGCAGTTAGTTGTGATTCTGATGTTCTCTCAAGAGGGAGTGAGTGCACGTCCTTCTACTCCACCATCTTGAGCCAATCTGTGTACAATATTATACACTGTCTTTTCTTTATTAATTTGCAACAGTTCTTTATATAGTAAGGAAATGAACTCTTTGGATGTAAATTGCAAATATTTTTTTCACAGGTTAAAGATCCTTCATTTTAGTTGTGATATGTATGATTTCTCCCATTTCTCAGTCAGAGCAGGTATAGCAAGGTGACTTTTTTTGAGGATCTTTTCCTGCTTCAATATTGTATACATTCTAGGGACATTTCTTCCCTCCTTGCCCTACCGCTTATATTCTGGATCCTATTGTTGCTATTCCTTGCTAAAATATTTCCTGGTTAGTGATTATCTGCCTTTTCAATTCAAGGAGGCTTTCAGAATCTGATTAAAGCTCTGTACCCAATGCCCAGAAATATACTCACATATAACACACCCACGAGTTTGCATTTACTTTCAGGGAGTTCACGGTCCTTCTGAAACGTAGTGTTTCTTGAAGTGTTGCCTAAGGACAACCTGTATAGCAATCTCTTGAGAGCCTTGTTTAAAATACAGTCTTCTGCGTACCTCTCTAGGGTGAAGGAATCAGATTCTTTGCAAGTGGATGGGGACATGGAATTTGCATGTAAACACATTCTGGTAATTTCGATGCACACTAAAGTATCCCACAGCCTAGGGACATCCATGGATCCTGGTTAAGAACCCCTGGTTGAAGTCTCAGTCCCCAACTAGAGTACAGTTGTCCCTCTGTATCCACAGTTTCTGCATCCACCTATTCAACCAAATGCAGATCGAAAATATTCGGGGAAAAAATTCCAGAAATTTCCAAAAAGAAAAATCTGAATTTGCCATGCACTGGCAACTATTTACACAGCATTTACATTGTATTGGGTATTATAAATAATCTAGAGAAGATTTGACGTATACAGGAGGCTATGCGGAGGTTATGTGCAATACTCTGCAATTTTATACAAGGGACTTGAGCATCTGCAGATTTTGCTATTCACAGGAGTGCTGGAGCCAATCCCCCTCAGATACTGAGGGACGACTATATCTGAATTCTGATAGGAAAATTTGAAAGAGGAAAAATCCTCAAGATTCAAGACTCAAATGAAGCTCTAAAGGAGGAGTGACTGATGGGGAAAATGATACTTTTGTGCAGAGGTCTCTCATATTGTATCATGTGGTCAGTCAATTATAATAGCATCCCACCGTGTGTGTGTGTGTGTGTGTGTGTGTGTGTGTGTGTGTGTGTGTGTGTAGAGAGAGAGAGGAAGAATCACACCTGGAATTCTTTATCTTTTTTGATATGTAGATAAAGAATGACCTTTTCAATATTTCTCCCTCTTTTTCCCTCTCTCCTCCCCCTTCTCTCTCTTTCTCTTTTCTTTTATTAAAGTACCACTAGGGACTTCCCTGGTGGTCCAATGGCTAAGACGCTGCACTCCCAATGCAGGGGGCCCAGGTTCCATCCCTGGTCAGGGAACTAGATCCCACATACCGCACCTAAGAGCCCGCATGATCCCGCCTGCTGCAGTGAAGATCCCATGTGCCACACTAATACTCAGCACAGCCAAATAAATAAATAAATACTCTTTTAAAAAAGAATTAAAGTACAAACAAAGCACATCCTTACCCCAAGAGGAGAAGGTGCTGGTGAAGGGGGAAGTAAGTGCTTCCTGTACAAAGCAGGCTTTAGTAGAGGCCTGAGTCTTGCTGGAACAGGCCACGGGTAAGGGTGATTTGACTAGCATTTGACTTTTTCACAGAAGAGTGTGCTAAGAGGAAACAGTTACTTGGTTGTCACTGGGGGCCCCAGGGCCATTCTCCTGGTACTTTCTCCTCCTGTAGGCAGCCTCCCCCAGGGACCCAATGGCCTCCTTTGTTGATCAATGTCTGCTTCTTCCCAAGAAATATATATTATGTTCTGACTACTCTCTTAGAACAGTGTCTTTTCATTGTATGTGCCTCTATCTGGATGAAAGCACCAAATACACAATTTGCACAGAGTTCCGGGGGTCAATGAAGTTCCTGAAGCCCATCCAAGAGCTCCCAAAGCACTACTTCCCAAACTCTAGCCCAGGACAGCTGAGAATCTGTGTTACTCGGGAGCTTGTTAGAAATCCCTGGGCCCACACCTCACTCCACACCTAGTGAACCAGAAAATCTGGGGCCGCTGCCTGGTCCAGCTCTCCAGGTGGTTCTGATACTAAACATACTGAAGTGTGGAACCCACTGAGTCAGAGGTAAGAAATCTGCCCGAGGATCCCTTCCTGTGTTGACTGGTGGGGGGTGCAGTCTTTCAGTTCCCATGGGAGTCTTCTCCGAGGGAAATCAGTGAGCCCAGGGGAATGCAAGGCACTGGGGGCCATCACATGGACCTCACATGCGAATCTCCAAGAAATGAGGCGAACTCACTGATTTTGTTTGATTCCCAGATCAGGCTGTATCGGGGAGCATGCTGAGAGGCCAGGTCTCCTTGGGAGATGAGAAAATAGAATAGTCCAGCCTAAGAGCTCTTCAGTGATTCTCTTTATAGATACAGTCTATCTCAGCCCTCTCTACTGTAAACATGGGCTTGGAAATTGAGGTGGACAACAGCCTGCTGCTAAGTGAGGAGAAGAGGCTCAGGTGAACCAAAGCCCGGGTAATAACAGAGTGTCTGGCCATGGCAGTCTGCCTAGCTTCCGGCAGCCTGAGAGTGGGAGAGGGCGGGGGCAGGGAGGCACGCTCTCCCCAGCTCCACTGCCCAGGTGTAGCACCCCCAGCTCCCTCAATGCAACTCAGAGAGAGGCTGCTCTCCGGGGAGCTGTCTGACTTTCCAGGGCAGCCTCCCTGCCCCAGCCCTCCCTGCTACCTTCCAGCTAATAAGAAGTCTTTGAGGAGCTGGGAAAGGCAGCCCTCCTGGAGGGCGGCACGTGCCTCTCCTGTCAGATGTCTGGAAGAACCATAGCACGGGGAGGGAGGGAGGGATGTGCGGGCTGCTTAGAACGCACGCAGAAGATGGAAGATTCCACCGAACAGCCATTCCCGGGTCTTGCTGCAAGAGAAGTGTTACTGAGTCCAAGCTCGCTCTGCTCGCCACACGACAGGCCAATAAATTGGAGATGAGGTGTTGAGGCAAGGAATATGACTTTATTTGGAAAGCCGGCAGATGGAGAAGATGGCGGACTAGTGCCTTAAAAGAACCATCTTATCGGTGTCTAGATGCCAGTTTCTTTGATAGAATCAGAGAGGGAAGTAAAGTAAAAAGGCAAAATAGAGAGGGAGAGGCAGTGAGGAAGTAAAGTAAAAAGGGCAATCAGTCTTGCAAAACATCTCCTGGAATGGCCAGCCTTGGTGAGGGCATGTGTTCATTTCAGCCATTTACAGGTGGGCAGGGTCAGATTGTCTCCCTGTGAGCTGAACGAAGTCACTTTAGTTCAACATTCAGGCAGAGGGGCAGGGTTCCCCGTGTCAGGCCATTATGTACGATTATAATAACAAAAGCAACGAAAAGCAAAGGTTAAGGTCAAAGAAACAGATCCAACATGGATTCCGATTTAGCTCTTCCCTGTTACGGAAGCACATCGATGTTTGTTTCATGGAACAATGATGTACTTCCAGGTGGTCCCCTTTGGTGTGGGGTTTTGCTCTGCCATCCGGAACCCAACTCAGCTCTCAGTCCCAAGAAGAACCATTGGGTTCCAACGGAACCAACCAAGGATAAATAAGCGCAAAAGACTGATTCCCAAACTCGACCTCTGACTTATGAAGTATCAATGACGGTTCTATCTGCAGTGGACATAAGTTCCCTGCTTAATGTGGTTTGGGTTGGGGGGCTAATTCCTCCCAGCTCCCAACTCTCAAAAGTCTCACAATGGGCTCTGCCGTTGTGTCTAAAATCTTCACCGTCTGAGGTGCTTCTTTGCATTAGGGGGATGCATTCTCAACAGGAGTGATATCACCCCCTAGGGGGAAAAAATTGGTTCTTGGGTGGGGGGAACACTGGTGCAGGGGAAAGGTAAAGAACTTCCAAGCCCAGGGCCAGATCTGGTTCTTGGCCTGCTGTTTCTCTGGTCATTGCTATAGGAAGCCAGAAAATAATGTTTTCCTAGGAGACTGCCCTAGCTGAGTCATTTGGAAGGAAGCAGTAGGTTGAAGGATGAAGAGCAGTTGAAGATTTGTGACTAATAACTTAATTGGAATTTCAAAGGCTGAAGCCTAAATCCTAAATTATTTTCAAAAAGCAGCTTATCTTGCTCACAGTCACCTCAGAATTCTCAGAATTTATAGTGTCTCCTTCTGACTCGAATTAGATGAGGGTGCTCTAAATCAGAGAAGGGCCCTGAATAATCTTTGTTGTGGGTCGGTGACGTCAGATGACAAAAGGGCTCCCCACCACTTGGTTGAGTCATGGATCTCCTCACCGAATGTTCTTTACTCCTGATGCCTTAACTGATGCGTGGCTTCCTGAGCGGGCCTCTCTTGTGAAAGTGGGGTAGGTGTCCTCCTTGTTCCGAAGTGCTGCTTCCAGACCACTCCTCCTTCAACCTCAGGTCAAAACCTCTACTGCTTTGAAGCTCCTTCAAGCCAGCAATACCACATTTCCCCCTTGTGAACCATGGTCATCTGCTAAAGTCCCCATCATTCAGTGAATACATAGGCACCTACCTCTCCGTCTTCCTCTCCATCCCAAGTCCTGCCATCTCTCTGGACCTCCATTCAGCCCTTCAAAAATTCAGTCTATGTTCTCCTTACAGCAAAGAAATCTTTTTAAGACCTAAACTGGGGCTTCTGTGGTGGCGCAGTGTTTAAGAATCCGCCTGCCAATGCAGGGGACATGGGTTTGTTCCCTGGTCCGGGAAGATCCCACATGCCGCGGAGCAGCTAAGCCCGTGCACCACGACTACTGAGCCTGCGCTCTAGAGCCCGTGAGCCACAACTACTGAAGCCCACGAGCCTAGAGCACGAACTCTGCAACAAGAGAAGCCACCGCAATGAGAAGCCCTAGCACTGCAACGAAGAGTAGCTCCCGCTCGCCGCAACTAGAGGAAGCCTGCGTGCAGCAACGAAGATCCAACTCAGGCAAAAATAAATAAATAAAATAAAAACTAAATTTGATCCTGTCCCCCATTTGCCTAAACCCTCCAGCGGCTTCCCATTGCTCTTAGGATAAAGTCCATATTTCTCACTGTGCATGGATTACAAGGCCCTGCGTGATTGGCTCCCACCTACTTCTGCTCTCTCTTCTTGGGTTTTCTCACTCTGCTGTAGCCACATGAACTCACCAAGCTCATTCCCTAACGTTCCTTACATTTACTTTTCCCTCTGCCTGGCAAGTTTTTCTCCCAAATTTTTGCATGGATAACTACTTCTCATCCATCCAGTTCACAGCTGAAATGTCACTTCAGAGAGGTATTCCATGGCCACCCGATCTAAAAATAGCCCCCTACCTCCACCCCACCTACTTGCTCTCTTCTACATTATCCTATTTTATTATTTTCATAGCACATACCATGTTCTTAAATGATCGTCTGTTTGTTTTTGTCTGTCTCCCGCCAACTCGAAGGTGTTAAGAAAAAAGGCTTTTGTCTGCCTCAATTCACTGCTGAATCTCGAGCACTTAGAATAGTGCCCTGTACAGAGTAGGTGTTGTAGGCAGCCTCTCAAATGGCTCCCATGACCCTCACCTCCTCTTATTCACACCCTTGGGTAATCCTCTCCCCTTCCAGAAGCAGAGGTGACAGATGTCACTTCAGAGATGAGATTACAAAAGATTATGGCTTCTTTCTTGAATGCCCTCTCACTCTTTTGCTTACTGACTCTGAGGGAAGCCAGCTGCCATGTTGGGGGCTGCTCTATGGAAAGGCCCACATAGTAAGGAACTGATACCTCTGGTCAACAGCCAGAGAGGGCCCAAGGCCTGTAGCAGACATCTGAGTGAGCTTGGAGGGGAATTGGAAGTGGATTTTCCCCCAGTCAAGCCTTGAGATGTAGCCCTGGTCAACACCTTGATTGCAACCTGGTGAGAGATGCTGAGACAGAGACATCTAACTAAGCCACACTCAGATTCCTGATTCACAGACAATGTGAGATAACAAGTGTTTGTGGTTTTAAGCCTCTAGATTGGGGAGTAATTTATTGCACAGAAATAACTAGCTAATACAGTAGATCTTGAATAAAGTAAATACCTATTGACTTAGTGAAGTCTTGGTGACTTCCACATGCATGTGATTTTCTCATCCTCAATGATCCTGCCTCTCATCCCACTTTAGCCACTTACTCTCTTGGCCACACCCGTGTCTTTGGTCATCATCCAGAATTGTTCCACCTCTGAAATCATAAGACATTCCACCTTACGACCACACACTTCCATCCTTTCACCTCATTTACTCCCAGTACGGTGACTCCATACACAGACACCATGTCACAGATTGGGGTGTAATACAGGCCTAGTGACTGTATTGGTCAATCCCATAGGGAAGTTCTGAAGCTACCATGGTCCTTAAGTGTTGTTCTGAGTTGGGCCAAGATGACCAGGCCTTTAATTCATGTCTTGGTCAGTCATTGAAAGTGGGCCACTGGGGAAGGGGTGTGGCTTCTTTGTGTAAGGCAGCTATCCCTCTGCAGCTAAGAAGTAATCCTTGAAGGCCCTGGTAGCACAGCTGAAGGCATCCCCAACAACTGAGGCAACAAGACTTTCGTTGAAAGGTGGTCTGGGTGTTACATCACAGTGTGTATCACACTTCAATCTACCAGCCTCCTTCCTGTCCTCATTTCTTTCCTTACTCAGCTTATATGCCATTGTTCATCACTCCAATTATACTCAAGTAAGTACTCTCAAATGCTCGTTCCATTGTCTTTCTGTGTTACCTGCTCAGGCAAAACCTCCAGTCTTAAGTGACTTCAAGTAATCTTCCCCATTCCTGCACCTGAGCTGCTGAACATAGATAGAAAAAATCAAATAATTGTGAGATATCACCACACACCTGTTTGAATGGCTATTATCAAGAAGACAAGTGTTGGCTAAGATGTGGAGAAAAGGAAACCCTAGCGCACTATTGGTGGGAAAGTAAATTGGTTCAGCCACTATGGAAAACAGTATGGAGGTTCCTCAAAAAATTAAAAATAGAACTACCATATGATCCAGCAATCTCACTTCTGGGTATATATCCAAAGAAAATGAAATCACTATCTCAGAGAGATATCTGCACCCCCATGTTCATTGCAGCATTATGCATAATAGTCAAGATATGGAAATAACCTAAGTGTTCATCGACGGATAAATGGATAAAGAAATTGTGGTGCATTTATATACAATGGAATATTATTGGGCCATAAAAAGAAGGAAATCCTATCTTTTTGACAACATGGATGGGCCTTGAGGACATTATGCTAAGTGAAATAAGTCAAACAGAGATAGACAAATACTGTAGGATCTCATCTATATGTGGAATCTAAAAAATAACAAAGCTCAAATTCGTAGAAATGGAAAGTAGAATGGTGGATGCCAGGGGTGAAGAGGTAGGAGGGGAGAAGGGGATATACTGGTCAAAGGGTACAAATGCCCAGTTAGAAAATAAATAAGTTCTGGAGATCTAATACACAGCATGGTGACTATAGTTAACAATAATGTATCATATACTTGAAAGTTGCCAAGAGAGTATAGGTGTGTTAGCTAACTTTATTGTGGTAATCATTTTGCAACATATATGTGTATCAAATCATCACGTTGTACACCTTAAACTTACACAATGTTTTTGGTTTTGCTTTTTTACATTCCACATAAAAGAGGTCATATGGTATGTCTCTTTCTTTGTCTGGCTTGTTTCACTTAACATAATGCCCTCAAGGTCCATCCATCTTGTCACAAATGGAAAGATTTCATTCTTCTTTTTTTCTGGCCAAATTCTGTTATGTATGTGTATGTGTGTATATATATAATGAAAACATTATATATAATTGCCTATTATAAGTAATGTTGCAATGAACACAAGGGTGCATGTAACTTTTCAAGTTAGTAGTTTCATTCTCTTGGAATAATACCCAGAAGTGGAATTACTGGATCATATGGTAGTTCTTTTTTTCTTTTGGCCGCTCCATGTGCCCCCTGCAATGGAAGGGTGGAGTCTTAACCACTGGAGAGCCAGGGAAGTCCCACATGTGGTAGTTCTATTTTATTTATTTATTTATTCTTGGCTGCGTTGGGTCTTCGTTGCTGCGTGCAGGCTTTTTCTAGTTGCGGCGATCATGGGCTACTCTTCGTTGCGGTGCGCGGGCTTCTCATTGCGGTGGTTTCTCTTGTGAGCACGGGCTCTAGGCGTGCGGGCTTCAGTAGTGGTGGCACGTGAGCTCAGTAGTTGTGGCTCGCGGGGTCTAGAGCGCAGGCTCAGAAGCTGTGGCGCACGGGCTTAGTTGCTCTGTGGCATGTGGGATCTTCCTGGAAAAGGGCTTGAACCCAAGTCCCCTGCATTGGCAGGCGGATTCTTAACCACTGTGGCACCAGGGAAGTCCCTGGTAGTTCTATTTTTAATGTTTTGGGAAACGTCCATACTTTTTTCCATATAGGCTGCACCAATTTACATACCAACCAACTGTGCACGAGAGTACCCTGTTCTCCACATCCTCACCAACACTTGTTATTTCTTGTCTTTTTGCTAATAGCCATCCTAACAGGTGTGAGGTGATAGCTCCTTGTGGTTTTGATTTTCATTTCCCTGATGATTAATGATGTTGAGCACCTTTTCATGTACCTGTTGGCCATCTGTATGTCTTCTCTGGAAACATATCTGCTCAATTCCTCTGTCCATTTTTTAATCAGATTTTTTTTTTTGCTATTGAGTTCTATGAGTTCTTTATATATTTTAGATATTAACCCCTTATCAGACATATGATTTTCAAATATTTTCTCCCATTCCATAGGTTATCTTTTCATTATGTGAAGTACACAAAGTTATATATCAATTATATCTCAATAAAGCTGGGGAAAAAAGAAGGTTGGGAAATGTTAAAAGAAAAAAAAGAGACATCAACCAATTGCAATGTATAGATCTTATTTTTCCTGATTCAAAATACTTAAAAAGGGAATTCCCTGGCTGTCCAGTGGTTAGGGCTCCGCGATTCCACTGCAGGGAGCGTGGGTTCGATCCCTGGTCAGGGAGCTAAGATCCCACATGCTGTTCAGTATGGCCCAAAATAAATAAATAAATAAAGTTTGCTTAAAAAACCTATTTAATAAACACACAAATTAATAATATGTACCCTGGATATTTAATGATATTAAGGAATTTCTGTTAATGTTTTTAGTGAGATGATGGTACAGTTATTTTTAAGGAGTTCTTATCTTACAGAGATAGCTTCAAAATGATACCAAGGGAGTGGAACATTAAGGGAAACAAGATTGGCCTTGAGTTGATAATGTCTTAATCTGGATGATGAATAAATTGGGTTCATTGTACTATTCTTTCAACTTCTGTAACTGTTTGAAATATTCCATAGATAAAGTGACAGAAGTTGGAGGAGGAGGCATTCCATGGCTCAGAATGTGAGCTCTAGAGTCACATGGCCTGACTTCATGTACTTTCTCTGCCTTTAACACTTATGTGTCTTGAGGCAAGTGAATGGTCAAGATAGAAGGGAGCTTGAATGATGGAGGCTCCGCCATCTTGTAATACCACCATATCAACATATGGCCCCTGAAGATGCTGCAGAAGGGGAAGAAAAGACATGAGGGATTTATGAGATGTTTTTAAGAACCAGGCCTAGAAATGGCTTACATCATTTCTGTGCATATTATGTTGGTCAGAAGCCAGTCACATGGTCTTAGCCTAATTAGAAGGGAAGATGGGAAATGTATGTCCAGGAAGAGGAAGATGAAACGGATTAGATGAAACATGCTTTGTGTCACGAAAAGCTACTTAACTTCCTGTGCTTTAGTTTGCTCCTCTGTAGAATGGGGATGATAATGATAACATGTATCTCACAGGATTACTCTAAGTATTCAATGAGTTAATATATGTAAATCTCTCAGACCAAGGCCTAACCCAGAGTAAGTTCTTAATTTTATGTATATATGTATTTATCTAAAAATGGGCCTTGACACATCAGGAAGATTATTATCAGCCAAAGACAGGGATTGGTGAAGCAGTCTATTTCACAAACATAGGGGACAGCATCAGCCACAAAACAAAAGGAAAGCACGGGGTGTGTTCAGGAAATAATGAGTGTGTGGTGTGCAGAGGAGGATGAGGGACATATCTGGAATGGCTGGTTGGGGATTGATCATGGAGGGCCTCAAATACCTAAATTCACCAGGCAATAGACCACCAATGAAAAAATGGTGGCAGTCAGATGACAAAATATCATAGAATCATCTAAAATTATAAAACTGGAAGGATTACTAGGTAACATATAGTCCAATCTTCTCATTTTACAGAGAAGATAATTAAGACAAAGAGAGGATTAAATGACTCATCCAATGTGACACAACTTGCTGATGGCATGGCTGAAATGAGTCCAGCCTCCTTAACTCCCCAGCCTCTGGTTTTCCACCATACTTTGCTCCTCTTAACAATTGTAAGAGACTTTAGGAAGATGAATTTGTCAGGTTCTCATCTCAAGTGACTATGGGCAAGTTACTTCATCTCTGGGTCACAGTTTCCTTTTCTGTAAAATGTAGGTTGTGCCACACAATCTATAAGGTGCCACTTCTAGCTCTAAAATTAGATTTAAATTAGAGTTGAGAAAGTTTGGAACCAGTTCTTTTGATAGTCTAAGACAGAGATTGATACTTGTCCCCTACTATCAGTTCTCCTTCCTTCATATAGAGCACACAATTTTAAACTGGGAATATGGCTGCCAGAATAAATTTTATATCTCCAGCCTCCCACATAGCTATAAGTGGCTATGTGACTAAGCTCTGGCCAGTGGGCTATAATCTATGTTTTGGTGGTGAATACAACTTTCAGGAAGTATCCTTCAGTGGGGAATACTTCTGTCTTTCCTTCTTCCTCCTGGCAGGAATGCAGACATGACAGATGGAGCTGGAGCAGCCATCTTGAATCATGATACGTCATTGGCCCTTGTATGGAAGTTGTGTGTTGAGCAATGCAGAACTACTTGGTGAAAGAACTCTGGATGCCAGTGATCGTGGAGCCTTCACTAACTCTGGACTTCCTATGTTTACATTCACAAGAAATAAATACCTACCTTATTTAACCCACTGTCATTTTGGGCATTCTGTTACTTGCAGCTGAACCTATATTATAACTGATACAGGAGATAACTGATGTACCAGATTAGACTGAGAATCTGAACTATCAATAGGCTGGCAGCAGTGACTCTACGAAAGCACAAGTGAGTTGATGTTTATTCCAAGGTTTTGAGCCTGAATGACTAATATCAGAAATAAGGAAGTGGGAGGAAGAGATGGTTTTAGAGGAAAGATCAAGAGATCACATGAACATTGCCCAGATGACACCAAATGCAGGCTCTCAGAGACACTTGAATGGGGAGGAACTCAGCCTTCTCCTGAAGACTCCCCCAGTTACTTCTGTGAGTCTCCCTGAGCATTTCACTTTATTCTTAGAAACATGTCCTCTCATGTCCTTTCACTCTAGCTTCCTTATCAAAGCCCCTTATTATTGCTTCTGGCCCCATGAGAACACTCTGGACCATGCACAGCTGTCCTCTGCTGATGGCCATGCTGAATGGCACTGTTGTCTGTAGCAGAGAGGTAGGAGGCAGGGGGTGGAGGCTAGTCTTTCCTCAGTTTTGTGACTCACTTTGTCACCTGCCAGGAAGAGCATCCTTTATGCCGAGAATCACACAAAGTACACAGCTTTTCCAGCACCTGGTTCTAATCGGACTCAAAACCAATCTCTTTGGAACGGCTAGGGCACAGACCCAGTAGCTTCAGTGAACAGACTCTAAGATGGCCCTTGATAATCCCTATCTCTCGGACTTCCCTGGTGGTGCAGTGGTTGAGAGTCCGCCTGCCGATGCAGGGGACGCGGATTCGTGCCCTGGTCCGGGAAGATCCCACATACCGCGGAGCGGCCGGGCCCGTGAGCCATGGCCGCTGAGCCTGCGCGTCTGGAGCCTGTGCTCTGCAACGGGAGAGGCCACAACAGTGAGAGGCCTGCGTACCGCAAAAAAAACCCAAAAAATCAATAATCCCTATCTCCTGGTATATCCTTGCATAATCCCCTCCCCTTGGGTGTAGGCTGGCTTAGAAAGTTGCTTCTAACCCATAGAATATGAAAAAGGTGATGGGAATTCACTTCTGTGATTATGTTACATGAGATTTTAACTGTCGTCATGCTGGCTGATTCTTTCTAATATCTTCATGGTTTGCATGCTTCCATGAAGCAAGCAACCCGGTGGAGAGACCCAGATGGCAAAGAATTGAGGGAGGCCTGTAGTCAGCAGTGAGAAGGGAACTGAGGCTCTCAATCCAACAACCCATGAAGAACAGAACCACACCAACAACCACATGAACTTGGAATGAGACCCTTACCCAGTCGAACCTTCCAATGAGACCCCAGCCCTGGCTGACACTTTGATTGCAGCCTTGTGAAAGACCCTGAAACAAAGGACCCAGTTAAGCTATATCCAAATTCCCAATTCACAGAAACCGCGAGATAAAAAATGTGTGTTGCTTTTAGCCACTAAGTTTATGGTAATTTTTATGCAGTGATAGATAACTCATATAGTAATATTTCCTCCATTCTCGTCACCTCTCCTTAGGCTTCTGCCTCCTCCACCCCAAAAATCTCCACCATGTGCATCAACTTATGCAAATATATGTCTTCAGGGATCACCAGCCCACTGGTTCTGCAATCACAGAGTTTTGGCATCTTATTTTGGGCTACAATCTGGAAAATAAATAATCTAATATAAGGGTTTATCATTCCCTTACTTGCACAGCACAGCTTAATTTAACTCTAGATTCACCTTCTGGCTTCTCATATTTTTTCATCTTGATGTGTTCAATTTCTCCTAAAGTTGTCCTGGGTTCTGAGGCTCCACAGAAGGTCAATTATGAAGTCTCTAGATGCTTACAGATGCCTCTCTCAGAGCCTCAACTGGTTTGTTCAGTCGGCTTCAGTTCATAGAGCTATTTAGTGTTTAGTTTGATTTTCCAGCCTCCGGGAAAGAGGATTCCACTCTTGGTCTTTCAGACTATCCATGTCTCCATTCTTCTTCTGGGCTAAGTTTTCCCATTCGGAAGGTATTTATAAAAACTTCTATGCTCTGCCCGAGTCTGCCTCCACTTCTGATTCATCCTTTATTTTCATGTGCTTTAGTAACCTATAACTTTCTCAACCGATCACCCTCTGTTGAAGGCACATGTACTTTTCCACAAAAGAAATTTTTTTAATTTAACATTTTTCATAAAACTCTATATTTTGGAAATATATTTATTTTTGATATGTTAACATTTTTTCTATCTCTTCCTAATAGCTATGCCATTTCCTTTAACCTATCTGCACAGCGCAAAAAAAAAAAAAGAATAACAGTTATTTGTGCTGTATGCCTCTTGTTTTCATTTGTAGGTGACACTGAATATCCTGTTATTCATTGTCATTCAGTATTTGTAATCCATGTTTACCACCTGTATGTAAACTCTATGGAAGCATCTTTCTCAGGAATTTTTTCTAGTCTAAATTCAATTAATTCAACAACAAACATCGTACAGAAAACATGGGCAATGCATCTACCATGAGTTGGATGCTGGGGATACAAAGATGACTAAGACATGAATTTTACCCTCAAGGAGCCCACAAACAAGCGCTCTCACTTGTCTGTATGAGGGACAGATGATAAACCAATATTTGTAATACCACGTGTTAAGTGCTATATTCAAAGTGTATAAAGGGCTACGGGAGCACACCGGTAGAAGTGAATAGTCTCCCTAGGTGGGAGGGAGAAATTTTATCTAGAAGGTAGCTTCTGAGATGAACCTTGAAGCCTGAGTAGCATTTTCACATGTGGTGAGGGACAATAGTGCATTCTAGGCAGAGAGAACATAATATTATGCATGTTCAGGAAGATGTTTATTGAAAACCACTTTTAAATAGATCTTTAAAAGATTTTAAAATCAATTTCAAGTGGTTTCATTATGCCCTCTCCAAATGTTTCAGAGCTACTTCAAATGATGAAAAAAATATCTTAGGATTTGAAGTAGGTGGTGGGTATATTTTTCAACACCCAGATTAGGACACATGATCTGAAAAATACAACTGTAATTTTGGGAATAATAGAACCAAATGTTTGAATTTGGATCTGTCTGGGAAAATCAGGTCAGAACACACGTTCTCTTAGATACTAGTATATAGAAATGCCAGGTAGAGAAATTCATGATTACAACCCTTGACAATCAGGCAACTAAATCAGAATGTCTGAAGACTGCTTCGTGAAATTTACTGGCTCTTTGGAACCAGTCACATTAGAGGCTCTACCATGGGAGCCCAGCCATTCTGATAGTCTTTTATCTTTTGGCTGCAAGTAACAGACAGTCCAGGTAGCTCAAGGGAGTACAAAGTATTGAGTGGAATGCTTTGTGGGATTCTGGGATATCTCACAGGACCAAAGATAGAGTGAAATAATCAAGGCCCAGGAACAGCAGAAACCAGGATATGCCAGTAGCCTGCCCTTGAGGAGCAAGGATCACAAATTCGGAGGGTCAAGTAGGGTTGAAGTGAGCTATAGTGATCTGGAGCAGTTGTTACTTCCTTCTAGCCAGTTGTTGCCATGTAAAAATCTGGCACAGTGCCACCAGGTCCAGTAAAGTCAGAATTGTGGATTGTTATTTGACATTCGCTGTTTTAAAATATTCACTAGTAATCCACATTAAAGCAGAAGGCATTGTAAGGGCCAAAATAAAACCATGTCTTCAGTGTCTGCTCCAAAGTGCTGCCATTAAAGTGACTCAACTCCAACATCTTGTCCTCTCCGACTTGCTTCATTCACAGTTCATGTTTCCTGGAGAGAGAATTCCATTGACCCAATCCGTGCCAAGGATCTGCTCAGACTCATTCAGCTATGACGGGAGGGCAGAGTCACTTAGCATAGGCAGGCTACTGGGGGTGTGTGTGGGGAGTTCCACCTTTATGTATAAAAAGGATCATCCTCAAGGAAAAATAATCATGACTAGCACATATTCAGTGCTTACCGTGCGCCAAAAAGTGATCTAAGTATTTAATGCACATTATTTCATTTAAGCTGCACAGCAAGCGAATGAGGGGACATTCTCATTCCCATATTACAGATGAGGAAACTGAGGCTCAGAGAGGTTATAAGGGATTTGCCCGAAGTCACACAGCTAGGGGTGGGAAAGCTGGACAGTCTGCTCCCTGATCCCGTGCTCTTAACTACTTCACCAAGATTTCTCCCTAACAGAAGGGGGGATTCTGAACCAGGAGGCCACTCCACTTGCTTGATTGGCGAGAAGTTTCAGGAAGTACGTGCATGACAGAGTTAGAAATGAAAGGACCACAGGTCTGCCAGATTCTGACATCCAGGAAAGTGATTCTCAGGCTGGAAAAGTGGCTTGTCCAAGGTTACACAGCTCATAGCAGGATAGGGGTCCTCCAAATCCTCTGCCTTTCCACCCCAGCCTCTCATTCTCAGCCAATCAGCCACAATATTCACGCCCCCTAACACCTTATCTATATTTGTGGGGGTCCCCTAAAAGCACCCTTCCATTTTTTTCATTCAGTTCAGCCTCTTAGCTGCAATTCTGTATATTCACCCTTTTATCCCAGATCAGCCTGTTTATTTATGAAAATCGAGGGAAACCCTAGAACGCCTTCCAGGGCAGGAAGCACATTATTTCCCATCTGCATTACTTTTTCCGCTTGTCAGAGCTTACCAGTCACGGAGAAGAATCAGCAACTTTCCGACACTGGCCAGGAGAAGTCCAAAACTGTAAATAAGTACTCGGAGGTTAAACTCTACAGGCCAGTGTCCACTGCCGTCATTGCCACACTGTCAGGCTAACCTTGGGTTGAAAGCACATGCTTCTCACAGATCTCAGAAATGAAAAGAATGGGTTCAGGGAAAGTGCTGGTGCTTAGGCCAGCCTTGTCAACTGGCCTGGAACTTCAAAACATGTGGCAAATCTCAGGCCTGGTTGCCCATCCTGCGTGCTTTGGGGAGCTGCCCTTGGGCATCAGGTCCTCTGAGAGACGACTGTAGTGAGGAAACGGCCTGAAAGTGGGTCAGATGGTGGAAAGCAGAGAGTAGGAGAGAGGCAGAATTGAAGTTAGGCAACCTTTTAAAGAAAATTTTGGCCACGCTGTGCAGCATGTGGGATCCTAGTTCCCCAACCAGGGATGGAACCCGGGCCCCCTGCATTGGAAGCACAGAGTCTTAACCACTGGACCACCAGGGAACTTCTGGAGTTTACCTGCATTCTTATGTTACCCTCTTTGTTAAAGCGTCCAGAACGAATCTGTTATACTCATTCCCACCGATAGGTGCTGACCTTCCCAGGGGGATTGGTGTTGTCATCAACTAACCTCACCTGGGACTCTTGTACCCCTAGACAGGTGGTGCGTGAATAGACTTTAGAAAATCCAAGAATCTTCTGAAATCGTATGTGAAATGTTGTGGGTATGTGCATTTTTCTAAGGAAAGCAGTCATACATCTGATTAGATACTTAATGGGTCCAGGATATGTTTTTTAAAAATGTATAAACCACTTGGCCTGGAAGCTTTAAGGTGAAGGAATGCATTACGATTCGTGTCATTTCAGGGGCTGTGAGCTAGGGTTGGGGGTCAGGGATTTCTCCCAAAGTCCTTAAAAGCCTCATGGAACGCATGAATAAAGTCACAGAGAGTTGGCCTGGGAGAGGTAGGCCGTCTTGAAATGGACCAATAGAAACTGGAGGGTAAGGCAGTCACAGAGGCAGCAGAGATGTTGTGAGATTTGAGGGGGGTTGGAATCAAATCAAAGCCAGACATTTTAAAATAACTCGAGCAGAGGAACCAATCTGAAAGTGCTCTGCAGAACTCAGCTGAATGAGAGGGATGGGATCTGAATGGCTGGGAGCAGAAGCTGTCTTGAAGAAGACTTGTGTTTAACTGTGATATTTAATATTCCTTTGCAAGGCAAAACAGTAGCAATCAATGTGAAAGTAAGGGAGCAGCTGCTGCTTCCCAAATACTGTCAACAAGACAGAAAATGTGTGAGGTATTGTGAATAACGGCTGTAATTAAAGCAGTGCAGCAATTCTGGTAGGATAAGCAGGGCTCCCAGGGTTACGATTATCAAGTTCAGTCTCCAAAGCACTGCCTCTGGGCGTGTGTCTCCATGTGTGCAAGTGTACGTGAGTGTACACATATGCGCACGTATACCTATGTACAGAAATGTGGAGAGTTGGAAGAAAAGAAAGATAGAATCTGGAGAAAGTATCATGGGGAGGAAGATGAGATAGATGAGACTTGACTTTATGGTAGGGAATTATAAGAAAAGAGGAAAAGGGAGAAGATGAAGAAGAGAGAAAGAGAGAGGAAGAGTTGACTTTTTGCTCTGTGGGTAAAGGGTCAGCAATCTACATTACCTGACCACCTATGTAAAGTAGGTACACACACACACACACACACACGTAGTCATTTTCACTACATACTATTTCTTGCAATAATTTACCTCTCTTTCTCTCATTTTTCTTACTTATTTACCGCTTTCTTCATTGATTTGTACATTCCATGAGGGCAATGACCACAACTGTCCCATTTACAACTCAGTAGTAGTCAGTTTAGGCTAAGTCATGCCGCAGTAACAAATGACTGCCCGAGACAAAGATGTATTTCTTGCTCATATTTTTACATGTTGGCCATGGGTTGATAATGGTTGTGCTCCATGCATCTTCACCCTGGGACCCAGGTTCACAGAGTAGCCCTTATCTGGGATATTGGTGTTCACACAGCAGAGAGAAGACAGACCATCTGAAAGCTTCTGCTTGGAAGTGGCATAGTCACTTCCACTCACATTTCATTGGCCAAAGCAAGTCTCATGACTACTCCTGAGTTGAACTGGATGGGGAGGTATAATATACCCTCAGGCACGGGTGACAATAAATTTAGACAGTAATACAGTCCGCTGAATCACAGCATTCTCAGCACCTAGCACCCTGGAGCAAAGTAGATTGTCCTCTCAATGGTGCTCTGTGGTCCTTGGCTATTGGGAGGTTTCGTTCTAATTTGTGATGTGAGACTGGCCATAAGAACTTCCTCCTGGTTTGCCTTATTTCATATAGAAAAGTGATATTTTCTCAAGCTTATGTAATATGTAAACAAAAGCGTCTTTAGAAAAAAATAGCTCTTTTCATTGCTTTGTAGCACACAAGCCAAGTGAAAACCATGTGCTTTTTATGCAAAGGCAGCATCAAGAAAAGCCCCCTAGCTCCCTTTTAAACAGATTGCATTCTTTAAACTCCTTCGATGCAAAAATCTCAAAACCACCACTAGGTATGGTAATGGAGTGAAGGGCCAGTGGTGGGGGTGTGGGGGGCTTTGGAGCTTTCCAAACAATTCAGGGAGATGGAGGTATTGTTATTCTTTCAAAGTATAAAACTTAGGATAGTCTACAGGGAAACGCTGAACTATGAATTATCTAATAGGCCTGCCAAGCTCATTATGTCCAAAGCTGAATTTCTGATATCCCCCCTCCCCCAAAACCTGCTCCACCTTAAGCCTTTTTCATTTCATTAAATGATAACTCTGTCTTTCCGGTTGCTCAAGCCAAATTGTGTGGAGTTGTCCTCGAATGTTCTTTCTGTCGCTGCTTCTCTTTCATACCCCACATCTAATTCATCAGCAAATACTGTCAGTTCTGTCTTCAAAATATATCCAGAATCTGATCATTTTCTATCATCTTCACTGCTATCACCTTGGTCTTAAGCGTCGTCATCTCTTAGATGGATTATTGCACGACCTCCTCTATCAGTCAGCCATTGCTATGATGATACTGCCAAACAACCCCCAAATGTTAATTGCTTACAACATTTATTTTGCTTGCTCAGTGGTCTGTGGGTTGGCTGGAATGGCTCTGCTTCAGGCTGAGAGTCAAGTTCACATCCTCTCCATGAATCTCTTTATTCTAGGACCAGCAGCCAGCTGGGGCATGTTCTCCTCACAGCAGATGGCAGGTGTACAAGAGGCCAAGCTAAATCAGGCAAGCGCATTTAAAATCTCTTCTAGCGTCATGTCCATTGACGTTCCACTGGACATGGCAAGTCATGTGGCCATGTTCAGCGGCAATGTGGTGGTGAAATATAGTCTACTTGTTCTAGGAGGAAGTACTGCAAAGTCACATGACGAAGGGATGCATAAAGATTCTGTAACAGGAAGGGAGTGGAAAATTAAGAACACTAATCCAATCTGCCACGCCTCCTAACTGTTCTCTTTGCTTCTGTCTTTTTCTTCCTGGAGTCGATTCTCAAGGTAATTCCCTCCCTCACCTCTTTCTGGTCTTTGCTCAGATGTCACTTTCTCAGAGAGACCTTTAAAATTGTCACCCCCCCCCCAAAAAAACCATCCCAGCATCTCTACCTTCCTTTCCTGTTTCATTTTCCTCTAATAACACTCAACAGCTAACTTGCTGTGTATTTTGCCTATTCTTTTATTGTCTGTTTCATTTCAATGAAACGTAGGCTCCCCGAGGGCACGTATTTTGGTCTGATGTGTACACTGCTGTATCTTGAGTGCCTAGAGCAGTGCCTAGCACATATTAACCCTCAATAAATGTTGAATGAATGAATGAGCTATCAGTAGCTAGGCTAAGAGTAGGAAGAGGCTGGGTATGGCAGTGGAGTGACACTTTATGCCAAAGGCCCTGCCTATTTTGAGGAGGGGAAAGGAGGTAACAAAAGCACCTCTGGGGGAAGGGAGACAATAAAGTATCACTTTATTCCTGACCATTTGGGGTCCATAGGCTAGGCGGTGAGGTGACACGATAACGCACAAATAGCTTCCACACCGTTCTGCTACCTCCTTCATGTCTGCCCCCTACTCACATGCAAAGAAGCAGAACCAGGATTACAAATTCATGCTTCCCGAGTTCCTTTGGTCCATTATTTTCCATTGGCACCACACAGCCAGGAATCTTCAGTGGCTGAAGCTTCACTTAAAGCAATGAGGTCTGCCAGGCTGGCTGGTTTTTCCCATGTGAGTCCCAGGGGGTTACTGCCTTGGGATAGAACCTTATTTGAGAAGACCCCTGGTTTCTGTCTCAGAAGAAACAAGCGATTTCATGCAAGTAGGGACCAGGCTCAACTCTAGAAACATGGTCCTCTAAGTCACTGGGCTCTGGGATAGCTGGCTGAACTACTGGAAGAGGCACTAAAACACTTGATAGAATCCAGGCCTCGGAATGAATTCCAACACTCACAAAGCATCCTGAAGTGGGGTCAATGGTTGCAGAGTATTGGTCAAAATATCTGCAATCTTTGGCTTTTTTAATCAAATTTTTTTGTGTGTATATATAGAAACATAGGAGGTAATGAATTAACATGCATATATAAAACATAATATAAATAGTGTGTATGTAAATAATATGGTAGTCTCCAAAGATGGCCACTATTATTATTTCTTTCCATGTACCAGCATGCTACTCCAGTCATCAGAGTGGAGTCTCTTTTTTCTCCTCTTGGAGATGGTTCGGTCTCATGTCTTATTTGACTAGGAAAACGTGGTAGAAGTAATACTGTGTCCAGTTCCTGGTCTAGCTTTTTCAGAGGCCTCAAAGCATCTGCATTTTCTCAGGGGCAGCCAGCTACCATGTAAGAAGTCTGACTATTCTAAGACCACCATGCTGTGAGGATGCCCAAGCTAGCCACATGGAAAGGCCATGTAGAGGAGAATCCAGTGTCCCAGTAGACAGTGAGAACTGAGGCCCCAGGTACAGGAGCCCAGTCAAGACATCCTGACCAGTCCACAGCTGTTTGAGTCATGCCAGCTGAGGCCCCGGAGATCATGGAGCAGAGGCAAGTCATCCATACCGTGTTGGGATCCCTGACCCACAGAATCACAAGCAAGGAAAATGATGGTTGTTTTAAGCCATTAAGTTTGAGGGTGGTTCTGTAACAGTGGAAAACAGAAACAACAGAATGTGTGGCGGTGAGAGATATAGTGCGGTGTCAGGCCCATGGAGCCTGGATAAAGGCTGCCCAGGTACCAGCTGTATGACCTTAAGCATGTCACTGAACGTCTCTGTATTTCAGTTTCCTTTCCTCCAAAGCAGGGTGAATAATAATATGTCAAATCAGAAATGTGATGATTGAGGCCATGCATGTAAAGCCCTTTGAACTGTGCCTGGCACATAATAAGTTCTCCGTAAGTGTTAGCTATCTTTGTCATGATGATGATGTATAATTTGCATTATGGGTCAATCTGTTTCATGCATATTTAACTCTCTTTTGTCCCTGGGACCGCTGAGAAACAAAAAGAAGCCGCGTAGGACAAAGAAAAGTACTGCCTCTCTAGCTACCAACATAAGGCTTTCGCACGTGGTGTGCAGTTGGAATTTGGGAATTTAATTGAAGGCCCCAAATCATTTCTGGCTGACATAGGAAAGAATCAAAGGATTGTGTGTGCCCCTTTTCCCCATCGAATTTTCCTCTGTATTTCCATTTGCGTAGGCAAATGTTCAACTTCGCATTCCTTAAGCACACAGCCACAGGCTGTCATGGGAGTGTGGGGGGTGGGGACAGCTCAGAAACCAGCTGGAAGGCAGGGGAAAACCAACTTAGAGAAAGACATCATCCTCAGATAATCCGTGAAGTGGATAAATCACAGGAGGAATCAAGGGGTGACTTGAGTAAATTACCACTTCCCAAGCACTCCCAGCGGCCTGAAAAGTTCACGCGTCCTCTCCAAGTACCTACCTCTGCCGGAGAGGAGTAGTGTGGGCCCTGGGAGGATGGGCTTCAATATAAAATAGATAATAAGTATTTCCACCCTTCTTGTCACTATCATGGAAATGTACGCTGCCAAGGCGGAGGGGAGGTGGGTGTGAAGCGTTCCTCTGACTAATCCGTAAATCAGTATGATGCAGCCTGGGCCCAGGTAGTAGGAGGCAAGTTGGAGGAAAGAGCTGGGGCCCTGAACAACACTTGCAAGTGGAGGTTGGGAGGCTCCCCAAGAGGCACAGGGGACATGGCCGGAGCTGGAGGTCAGCAAGAGGGGGAGAGGTGGAGTAAGATGTTAAGGTAGGCAAAGTCCTCCCCCCGACTTTTCCGTCCCCTCTCACCGCTTGCATCCGTTCCCCTCATTTCCCCACCGCCTCCTCAGTTCCCACGCAGATTGCACAGACCTCCCGTTGGCGCTCCTGAAACACCAAAATAATCAGCGCCCCAACTTGGGCCAGCCCCCTCCCCATGTATTCAAAACTGCCATTCCCCTGAATTGCTGAGCCCCTTCTAATCGAAGCCCCGAGAGAACGGCCAGGTCAGAGACGCATGAAAGAGCTAGCTGCCTGTGAGGGAGGCCCGTGAGGGGGGAGAGGCGATGGAAGCGGGAGAGTCCTGGCACCCAGCTGCTGCCGGGAGTGGCAGGGCGGGGAGTGGTGGACGGGATAGTTTGGGCAGCTGCCTGGCTACTGGATCCCACCCGACTTTCCACAGACCGCCCAGGGCTTCAGGGAGCGGGGGAGGGGTTGTTGCTAGTACATGCCAGGCTTGCAGGGTGGGAAGGGGGAAGGGGCAGTGCAGGGTGTGCCGGAACGGAAAAAACCAACAGAAAGCCCTCTCCCTAGGGGAGCTGCCAATTGCTGTGTCGCTTGACTCTGCTTTCCGACAGGGGCACTGTCTGCCGGGCATATGATGTTGCGAGGATCAAAAATAGCCTCTGGTAACTGCAAGAGGATCTGTTTATAGAGCTCCAGCCTTCACACCACCTGTGAGTTACAGCCAACCAAGCCCTCTTTTCTAAAGAACGAATTCGTTCTTTCTCTGAAGGGCCCACTGGCCACAATAGGTGGGTGCTTTTCTGCACTCCCCATCCCTCCCTCACCCGCAGGGTCACCAGCGCCTGCCTGCCCTGGCTGTGCCCTCAGGCTCTGCTGAGCACTTCTTCTTGGCCTCCTCTCTGCAAAGTTTACTTATTCTGTGTCCCATTCTCTCCCGTGCTCTCTCTCTTTTGCTGGAGACTAGCTAAGTTACTTGAACAATGTTAGCAATCCTGAATTCCTTCCAAAGTCCTTCTGCTGCAGACCCTCTCCCCTTCCTGTTCCTGGAAACCAGTAGAACGGATTGCCCCTCCCAAGTTAACACGTTTTCATTTTGAAAGGGGAAGGCTACTTTCTTTAAACTAAGAAGTGACTGATAGTGTGAATTTCAGACAGGCAGGTCCCAGGAAAGCTATTTTTGAGGCATACGGGCTTTCTGTTGGCAATCTGTCTCACCCATCAGTGCTGGCAGCTACAAACCCTGCCTATGTGGAAGACCAGCCCTGTGCCCTTAGGGTAGGGGTCAGAGACACAGACCTAGTGACTACAGGAGCCTGGTAGGCAACTGAAATAAATCTAGTGGTTGGGGTGCACTAGTCTTTGTGGCAAACTAGAGAGCGCATACCCATCTGAATTATGAAAATAGCAGTGCAGAGGGAGATAACAAACTGCAAATGACAGGCCGCCTCCTTGCCTGGCGGAGAAGAGGAAGTGGTGGGTCGGAGGTGCCCACGTGGCTGCAGGTCAGACTGCGCGCCTGGAGTTGGCAGAGCTTCTGCATTTTCAAGAGAAACTGAAACAGCTGATGTTTTGAAATGCAAAATATCCTTGTTTTTTAAAATATTTTCCAATTGCCAAAAAAATAATTCTGAAATATTGTGCATGCCAAACAAAACACATCTTCGGGATGCATGCAGTCTGCGGGCCTCTCTCGTGGAGGCCATCCCAATATACGACCCCAGGCATTGAATCAGAACAGAATATTTAAGCTTGTGTGACCTTTGGCCCGGTGCTGATTATATGTTCAGGAATAAGAAGGAGAGAGAGAGAGAGGGAGAGAGAAACCAACCTAGAGATAACTTCTGTATCTTTTTTGTTTGTTTTTGTTTTTTTTTAATATCTTTATTGGAGTATAATTGCTTTACAATGGTGTGTTAGTTTCTGCTTTATAACAAAGTGAATCAGTTATACATATACATATGTTCCCATATCTCTTCCCTCTTGCATCTCCCTCCCTCCCACCCTCCCTATCCCACCCCTCTAGGTGGTCACAAAGCACCGAGCTGATCTCCCTGTGCTTTATCTTTTAAAAAAGTCTCACAAAAGGTGTTTGGGTAAAGCTCCGGAGTGGAAGAATCCTGAAATTTAGCTAGTAACTGGAATTCAGTCACTATCCAATTATCCACTGGAGAATTGCCTGCTCTAGGGATTAGTCATGGCAATTGTGAAGCCCTGTGCCCGTTTCCTGTGACACTCAGTGACATCCCTGGGCGCTGCCTGCCAATCCCCCGCATTGGGGTGGTCACGAAAGAATATTGACCCTTGCCCACAACAGTTAGGAAAGCAAACCTTCAGTAAAGATAATCTCAGAATCTATCCCCCCAATTCCATGCTCCTGTGAATCTCTGGCAAAAGAGATAAAGCAGGACTCCACTGCAGGCTTTAACTTCATCTAATTAGTAGAAGTTGGAAAGAGGAATTTGCCTGGGGCTATCTGTGCAAATGTCTTGCCCAAAGTCTTCTCAAGTAATTCAGAAACACAAATAGTATCCATGGGACAAAAATTCCTTCCTCCCCCCCCCCCTTTACTTCCTTTCTTCTTTTTATTCCTTTCATCTGTAGACATTATTTATTGAATAAGGTCTATGCCCCAGGCACTGTGCTTGTCACTGAATACAGAAAACCAGACAGCTGCAACCGCTGTCCTCTGGAGCTAGTGGAAGCTTGTGCAGATGGGGAGAAGGGAATTCATCTGTGATACATGCCTGGGCCTACGGAAGCTTCTCAGTATATACCTGTGGAGATCTCACCATATTCTGAAGCCATAGCCCCATATCATGCTATGCAGAGAAAACACATGGACCTTGGAATCTAACAAGCTTCTCTTTGAATCTTGGCTCTGCCTCTTGCTACATGTGTCACCTTGGCCAAGTTATTTATCATCTTTTAAAAAAAATGTATTGGAGAATAGTTGCTATTTATCATCTTTATGCTTCAGTTGCCTCATCTGTATAATGGGGGTAATAGTAGTACCTACTTCATCCGATTGTGTGCTTAGCAGAGGGACTGGCTCATAGATTTGCTAGATTTGCTCCTTTCATCCCTCATAATTTGAAAGTGATACCACTGGCCCTCCATTCAGGATATGCACTTCTGGACAATTTTTTAGTGGTGGAGATGGGTAATGCTGATTCACCCATCGTTTTTAATTTCTCTTTGCCATCGTTCATGCTGGCCCTGGTTGGATTTAGTAAAGGTCCAAGAATCCTGGCCAGTGGTGTGCAGAAGTCAACTTGCACCAGCTCACAAGAGTGGTTTGGGCACATTTCCTGCTCTGTGTTCAGAGACAACTCGTTGATAGCTTGAAATGGGCCATTATGGGAATATTTACACCACAGAAACTGGCAAACACTATAAATCACAGCTCGCCCTGCCAAAGAGCTGGTTGGTAAGCATTTATCATCATTCCACTGCCCAGGACTAGATGGAACCCCACTAGCTCATCTGGTCCATTCCCTGCTTCAGGACTGGTACTGGGGTGAATAAGCAAAGTGCCTAGGCTGAAACTGTAAGGTGTCACTTTCTTAAGGTCGTGGAAAGGCAGGCTTGGCCCACTGTCCTGAGAATGAGTGCCTCCTTAAATATGCCCTGGGCACCTTGCTTGCCTCATCCTAGCCCCACTTTACCTCATTTCCGTACAATTATGCTTTCAATCAATATTTATTGATCATCTACTATTTGCCACCTTCTTGTCTAGAAACAAACAGCATCCCTGGCTTTATATAAGGAGCTTACATTCTACTGGGGAAGGGCAGGAATAAAAATGATAAATAAACATGTAGTATGTTAGGTAGTGTGAAGTGCTAAAAACGAAGCAGGGAAGGGGATATAGGAAATGTTTTGAGGTGAGTTGTAATTTTAGATAGGGGGGTCAGGGTAGAGCCTCACTGAAAAGTGACCTTTGAATAAAGACCTAAAGAGGGTAAACAAATTAAGACAAATGGTTTCTGGGACTTCCCCGATGGTCCGGTGGTTAAGAATCCGCCTTCCAGTGCAGGGGACGTGGGTTCGATCCCTGGTCGGGGAACTAAGACTCCCCCATGCTGCAGGGCAACTAAACCCATGCGCCGCAACTACTGAGCCCACGCACTCTGGAGACCGTGTGCCACGACTAGAAAGAAGGCTGCGTGTGGCAACAAAGAGCCCACGAGCCATAAAAATCCTGTGTGCTGCAACTAAGACCCGACACAACCAAAAAAAAAAAGAAAGAAAAAGAGAATAATAGTATTCTTCCATAGTTTGAGAGCTCTCTGGGTGAAGAGAATCCACAAGCTCGTGGACTGATCCATTTATGCATTCATCCAACGCTTATTGATTGAATGTCTGGTGCCTGGCATTGTAGATGTTGAGGGTAAAATAATAGCTAATGCTTAGCTGTGGGCTCACCCGGGGCCAGGCACTGTTCTAAGCATTTTGCACTAAGCATTTTGCATTAACTCATTTCCTCATCATAACAACTCCAGGAGGTAAGTACTATCTCCATTTTACAGATAAGGAAATTGAGGCACAGGTATGGGGGTAACCAAAGCATGCTACCTGTTCCCCAAAAGCTGTCACTCGAAGAATATAGATATTTAAATAATTATAATGTAATTTGATCAAAGGAAGGACAAGATGCTATGGGAACATAGAAGGGCCCTATTTCAGCCTCGAGAAGTTGGGGGTGGTAGCCAGGAAGGATTTCTCAGAGGAAGCCACTGTTTTGCAAAGAGGGATATTAAAATAAGCAGTTTCCTATCAAATTCATCATAGGAGTGTTGTGGAGAATTCCATCCAATACATCTTACAGTATCTTCTGTTTTGAGTGTCCTCAGAGGATGTTTCTCTCAAATCCCAGAAAAAAAACTGAGCTTCTTTTAAAAATGAAGGGGGCAGGTATTTTCTTTTTAAATTATGGAAACTACGAATCCTGTAACTAATCAGGTTTCTATCCTTGCCTTGGCTGCTAGCAAGCTTAGAAATAGATTTGTGGCCCACCTCTCCAGAAACAGAAGACTCTTTTAGCAAGCATTTTTTCTAGGTGAATCTTGCCTCCCTGGGTTTTTGTTTTTGCTTTAATATTTATTTATTTATTTTTGGCTGCGTTGGGTCTTCGTTGCTGAGCGCGGGCTTTCTCTAGTTACAGTGAGCAGGGGCTACTCTTCATTGTGGTGCACGGGCTTCTCATTGTGGTGGCTTCTCTTGTTGCAGAGCACAGGCTCTAGGCACACGGGCTCAGTCGTTGTGGCACACTGGCTTAGGGGCACCACGGTACCAGGGATCCTCCCGGACCGGGGCTCGAACCCGTGTCTCTTGCATTGGCAGGCGGTTTCTTAACTACTGAGCCACCAGGGAAGTCCCACCTCCCTCGGTTTTTGTTTCCGTTTCTAATTATAATTTTCTTTTGGCTATGATTTTAACACTTACTTGGTATTTTTCCCATTTTATACATTATGAAAGCCATCTCAAATAATTATCAGAATAAAGTAGAATATAAAAAGTAGAGTAATTATAAAAGACAAATGACACAAAGTGAGTCTTAAAGGGTGGGTTTATCAGATGGACAAAGAGAAAAGGACAAGGCAGGCAGCAGGAGAAGAGGAACGAAGGCATGAAAATCAATGGTGCGCATTGGGGAGAGTGAGTTGGGCAAGACAGTGGCTGCAAGCAGAGCCGGTGGAGTCAGACAAACTTGGGTTGGAGTCTCAGCTCCACAACTTTTATGACTTTTATTTAATGTAGCTGAGCCTTGGTTTCTTATCTATAAAATGGGGATAATAGTCATACCCATCTGATAGAGTTGTTGTGAGAGTTAGATTCATCCAGGCATCAAGAAACGTTTACTGAGGGCCCCCCATGTGCCAGGCACTGTGCTGGACAGTGTGGGTAGAGGGGTAGATCGATGGCGATGGTGGCCTTTTCTTCACGGAGCTGACAGTCCTCTGGGAATAACACATGTAAGGTACTTAGCATATGGCAAGTGCTCAACAAATAGTCTGAATAGTCATATGAATAACAAATAATAATAGTAACAATAACAGTATAAATAGTGTTGCATGCTCAGGGCATGAGACCTATGGGACTTCTTTTCTGAGCTGCAACGTAGAGGAAGGGGACAGGAAGACGATGACGCTGGAAAAATATAAAGGGGACAGAGATCTTAACAGGCTTTGTATGCACTGTTAAGCAGTTTGGAGTCATATAGAGTTTTTAAGTGTGTGTGTGTGTGTCTGTGTGTGTGTGTGAGTGTGGTAGGGGTGGGAGGAGGAGTGAGATGATTTTTCTTTTAATTTAGAGTCACTCCATAGAGAACAAACTTATGGTTACCAAAGGGGAAAGGCGGGGAGAAGGGATAAATTAGGGATTTGGGATTAACAGATACACACTACTATATATAATATAGACAACAAGATTTTACTGTATAGCACAGGGAACTATATACAATATCTTGCAATAACCTGTAATGGATAATAATCTAAAAAAGAATACATACGTATATATGTATAACTGAGTCACTTTGCTGTACACCTGAAATATCGTAAATCAACTATACTTCAAGAAAAAAATTTAGAGTCACTACGTTCTCACGTCTGAGTCAAATCTCTCTTCCTGAACTTCTTATATACATTTCTATCCTCTTCCTCCCCTTCCACCTCTTACTACTCCTACCATTACTACTAGCTCTCATTTCTTGAATGATTACTATGCCAGGCACTGTGCTAAGTTCTTTTTTTTTTTTTTACATGTGCTATGTTCTTAACCTGTGTTTCATGGTACTTACTCATTGGGCTGTGAAGATTATTGTCTCCATTTTAGAGATGTGAAAACTGAAGTTTAGAGAGGTTAGGGAACTCGCCCAAAGTCACATGGTTAATAAGTGGTGGAGTTAACTTCTGAACCCTGGGTATCTGCCATAATGGCACATAATGTAAAACTTTATCTCATTTCATCTTCACAACCACCTTGTTAGATAATATTATTATCCGCATTTTATACATAGAGTCTCAGAGAGGTTAAGTAACTTTTCCAGAGTCACACAGCTTATATGTAGTATAGCTCTACATGCAAATTTTGGCTGGTACTACTATTTAAATGGGCAGATTTACAACACTTGTACTTAAATTCTAGGTGCTATAGCTTAAATGTTTTGGGTCAATAGATAGATCAACGGAACAGTTGTTCTTGTTTTAAATGGGTCACCTTTTCCGTGTGCCTTAGGAAAGAGCTATAAGCAACTCTTGAACTTGACCTCCCATTGAAACAGCTTTACAGCCGTTCCTGAGGCTTCTGCCTTTTAACAGAGGTTGGAATCCAGAGCTCATACCCAAGTCAGCCTTGTCCGCTGCCCTCACACACACACACCACCCTCTCCCACATAACCTCACGCCACAAAAGCCCCTGGAGAAGGGTGGGGCAGGGTTGTGCACAGGGAGATTTGGCCTGTCTACTGAAGAAGCCAACAGTGGCAGAAGCTAATGAATCTGGGCTTGACAGGTCTTTTTCTGCAAAAAAAAAAAAAAAAAAATCATTATAAAATGTCGCTGTCTCTTGAAGCCTCTCAGCACAGCTCCTGATTCATGGGAGATAAGTTGAGAGTTGCAAGCCTGCCACACAAAACATTAATCTTTTGGGTTTTTACACCCTCCTGACAGTACAGGGTAATCAGACGGAATTGCAGCTCTGAGACATTCATGATCATAGGATTTGCACCAAATAAACTGCCCAGGCTTTGATATCAATGGCTTGTTATAGCTTTTTCTCTTCCTATCTTTTTTTTTCTGTTTCTGCAAAGCCAAGGGCACCTTTCTACATTTCTATTCCGCATACATTTCTTCAAAAAGCCTCGATTCTCCATTAGCAAAAGAAACTGATTTATGCTACCCAAGGCTAACATTTGCAGATATACGACCAGGAGCCTGGTATTAGCCTTGGTTTCTAGGAGCCGACTTTCTGCTCTCTGTTTCCTGAATGTGCGGGCAGGGTGTTGAGCAGGAGATGAGAACAGAGGCTGCGCTTAGGAAAGGCAAGTTCTGTGTAAAGGCGCAGTAGGGGATATGACTGCGGGGCAGGCTGGGGTGGTCCTTCCTCCCCTCTTCCTCAGCGGACCGCTGCTGCTGCCTGAAATTTCCCCATGTGTGTTGGATTTCTTTGGCTTCAGGTTCGAGTCCCTGTTTGAAGGCACATGTCCTTGGGAGAAGCACATTAATATGTTTCAGGGAATGAGTTTGTGTCTTTCAACGTGTAACTAGCTGAAAGCGAGGCTGCTTTTCAGGTAATTTAATGTTTTCAAATAGGTAGTAAGTACATTCACACGTTTCAAATTTCAAAGCTATTTAAAAGAGATACATTAAGAAGTCTTCCTCCCACCCTGGCTTAACTTACCCCAGTCTTTGCCCAATCCTCTTGCCTCTAATAGGTAACCACTTTTATCCACCTCTTGTATAACCTTTAATATTTGTGCAAATATGTGTATATGTTTCATCTTTTCCACCTTTCTTCCATGCAGGTAGCATACTATATAGCCTCCTCTGTACTTTGCCTTCTTTGCTGTAGTATATATCATAAAGATACAGTTGTCCTTTGGTATCCACAGGGAATTGGTTCCAGGACCCCACGCAGAAACCAAAATCTGGGGATGCTCAAGTCCCTTATATAAAATGATGTAGTACAGTCGGCCTCTGTATCCATGGGTTCCGTATCCACAGGTATGGAGGGCTGATTGTACTTCAGTATCAGTACAGAGACAGCTTCCTCAATCATCTTTTTAAACAAGTGCACGACACTGCATTCTGCAGACGAACCACAGTTTATTTATCTAGTTCTCTGTAGACATTTAGGCTGTTTCTAACCTTTCATCATTCTGAACAAGGAATAACCCTATACATGAGTTGTTTCATAAGCGTTAAAGTCTACCTGTAAGAGAAATACCCAGAAGGGTAAATGTTTTTAAGTGTTGATAGGTATTGCCCAGTTGCCCTCTCTGGAGGTTGGACCATTTTGTATCCCTAACAGCAATGCATGAGAGTGCCCATTTCCCCACTACTTTACAATGGAGTGTTGTCAAACGTTCAGATTTTGGTAAACTGAATAAGAAGGAAATAGTTTGCAACTTTAGTTTTAATTTACACTTATTATGAGTGGGGTTGAGCACCTTTTCATGTGTTACAGGGCGGTGTGCTTTGTATTCATTCATTTGTTTCTTCATTAAGCCTTCTGCAACATTCAACAGATACTTATTGAGCACTTACTTATGTAGCAGGCACTGTGCTAGGCATTTGGGATACATCAGTGAACAAAGAAAAGATCCCTGCCCTCCCTAGAACTTGCATTTGTTCATTCATTGGTTCATTCTTTCTAGAAACCCTCCAGCAGGCACTGGGGATGTGCAGATGAGTAAGACATAGTTTCTCCCTCAAGGTTCAGTTTGGTTGGACAAGGAAAGGGTCTGTTATGCTATGGAGAGGTAATTGCGATGGGAGAGGTAATTGCGATGAAAGAGGTGTGTACAGAATACTAACAGAGCACAAAAAGGAAGCATGTAACTCAGACTGAGAGCAATACAGGAGCACAGCTTTGAGGAAGATTGACAGGTGGCCAGGCTAAGAAAGAAGCAAAGGACAGCTTGGGCAGCACAAAAGCATGAAAACTCATGTCACTGTCATGGGGGAGAGACAAAGGTAAGGGAGCATGGCAAATAAGGAGTTTTCATATTTGGTGCTTGTATTTTTCATATTCAGTACTCATTTTGTAGTTATTGGTTGGTTGAATGAATAGAGTTTGAGGTCATATACTAGAGTGATAAATGAGTTATCTATCCCTGTGTAACAAATTTCCCCCAAACTTGGCAGCTTAAAACAACAAACACTTATTATCTCACATCGTTTCTAAGGGTCAGGAATGTGGGAGTGATTTATGCAGGTAATTCGAGCTCAGGTTGCTATTAAACTGTTGGCTGGGGCAGCCATCTCAAGGCTTGACTGGAGCTGGATAATCCAGTTTCAAGCTCACTGACATAGTTGCTAGGCCTTGGTTCTTCATTGGATGTTGGCAATCTATGTCTGAGAGAATTGCCTGGCACATATTAAGTACTATATAAATACAAGCTATTATTATTACCTAGAGCTCTGAGGGATTGTGGAAAGATTTTAAGCAGATGAATGAAGAACACTCCTTCCAGCTTTGGTGTGGGGAGTGGACTGGAGAAGGGGGAAAGCAGGAGAGAAAGAGACCCATTAGAAAGCTGTTATAGGTGAGAGACGACAGTGGCCTGGATTAGGGTGGTGCGAATGGAAACGGAGAGCAATGGATTCATGCGGGGTACATTCTAGAAGTAGAGTTATCTACACATGGATTAGATGTAGGTGATGACGGAGAGGGAGCTAGGGAACATAGGAGGAGGGGCAGGGTTCTTTGTCTGTGGAGGTGAGGTGAGGATGGTGAGTTGAATTAGGACCACATGGAGTTTGAGGTTCTTGTAAGACATCCATGAGGACATGTCCAGTTGGCAGTCGGATCTATGGGTGTGGAGCTCAGAAGGGAGATCTGGGATAGAGGTTTAGCAGTCATTGGCATATGGGTCACTGAAGCATGGGTGTAGATAAGATTATCCAAGGGAGAATATGTCTAGTGAGAAGAGAAAGCTGCCTAGGAAAGAACCCTGATGGTCACCAGCAGTGAAGAGATGGCCAGAGGAAGAAGTTTCTGAAAAGGAGAGTCAGAAGGAGTGGCCGGAGAGAAGGAGGAAAACCTGAAGGGTGTGGTGGCATATAAGCCGACACCACACCTCATGGAGAGAAGGAAGACTCAACAGTGACACTACTGCTTGCTGAAAGACAAAGGTCACAGAAGATAAGAGTTGAAAACGATCCACTGAACTGACCAAGAAAGAGGTCATTGGTGATCTTCGTGAGAGTCATATCACTGGAATAGTGTGGGGCTGGGGGTCCTTGCCCTAGCCTCCTTCTCTAAGCTATGAATGCACCCATTATGGGATGTTTAGACCTTGGTGTTGAGTACCAGTTCCTCTTCCCAAACAGAACCTTTGATCCCACAGGTGTCAGTTTCTTAGAGATGTAGATTCTTGGGTGGAATTTACTGGAACTGGGGTACTCCTTGACCAGGATGGTAATAATAAATAATAGGAACTAACATTTATTGAGTACTAATCACTTTACATGGATAATCTGATTTAATCCTGACACCAACGCTATGAGGTAGGTACATGGCTACAGCGTTTATTAGGTGCCTAGTACTGTGTTAAGTACTTCACATACGTCAACTTCTTTATCATCCCCAGGTAAGAATCTGGTGGCCCACATCGCCGTATAGAAGACCCGGGCTGAGCTGAGTTTGGCCAGGATCAAGGAAGATGTAAACCAAGGTCTTCAGTCACTGGAGAACTTCTGTAGCCTCTGGGCTTCAGGAAGAGTCTTTTCTGAGGAATGTCGAGTTATGAGGGCATTTTCTCGTGTGAATTATTGGAGCGGGTCTGTCTGGAGCAGGGGGGTGTCAGATCAGGGAATGTTTTAGAATATCATCTAGGAGACCATAATAAGTTGCCCTAGGGGCCACCTAAGATGATACTCGGTGAGCACTGGAAGGCCTTTAACCACAGTCTTCCATCGCTCTCCTTCTTGGGTACAGAGGAAGCTCTGGGAACCTCAGAAATCTAATTTCATGAAGACCCAAGTCCCCAAGGGAGCAGAGAGAGCAGATTGCCCTTTTAGATTGTAGCAGTGTGGGGACTGCAGTAATCCCAGCTCCTCTATTAAGATCTCCAGGCACGTACAGGTGTCCATATGCCAGGCTGAGGGCACATCTGCTTGGAGCTTTCATTGCCCTCGGTGCCTCTTCAGTGGCACTAGCCCATTAAATCACAGGAAGGTGGGAACAGCTCATCTCCTCTATCAGACCCTGAATTTCTCAATAGTGGAGAGGAAATAGTTTGCCTGGTGCCTCCCATGCCTTTTCAGCCTCTAACATGGTGCTAGGTTTACAGTGATCCTCATGAAATATTTGTTGAATTATTAAATAAAAGAATGAATGAATTCCTCCTAGGGCCAACCCTTGTTCCAGCTTCTTATTTGTATTCAAAACCAGACTAACGTTCCTCACCAACAGAGCATCTGTTGCTTTCTCTAAGGCAGGGATAACAAACAATGGTGTGGGAGGGGCTAGGTCAAGTTGATTCAGTTCAACAAGTATTTAGTAAGCCTGCTATGAACCTAGTACTGTGTCACATGCCCTCTCAGAACAGACACAAGCCTATGTAATACAAAGGCTTTTAAAAGTAATATTTCATTTAAAAGTTGTGAATCACTGTGTCGTACACCTGAAACATATAATATTGTAAATCAACTGTACCTCAATTTAAACAAAGAAAAAAATGAGTGACAGAGGGACAAACTAAACTATGGCATACTCTTTCTTAATATGTATCATTTTTAAAGAATGCTATGGCTATATTCATACTGATAGATAAAACTGTCTAATGCATTAAGTGAAAGAGGCAATTGCTGTGATATGCTATCAATTATAATTACGTTTCTGTTATCAGTGTCTAATTTAAATGCACTACCGTCAGAGAAAAGATATGATACCAATTCTTGAAATTTGAGGTTTACTTTAATAAAATGTTATTTGCATTAAACTCTACTTTTGCCCCCCCAAGTTAATATTTCAGACATACAAAAAGGTATAAATTAATATGACAAACACCCGGGTACCCATCACCCAGCTTCAAAATTAAAACACAAGCAGTTTGCATCATCCAAAAGGCTCTAAAAGTCAAGAGGCTTTTTAAAATTGTTTTAAAGTTTGGCATCAAAATTCTTCTGGCAACAAAACCTAACCTGGACTGACCTGACGCTATTTCACAATCTTCATGTATCTCACTAAGTGTGACCAATCCCACTATTCTCTCCCTGCAGAAATAGTAATACGTTTGGTTACGAGGTGTTGCCCCAGACCACACTGGTTTTGTTACTTAAGGTCGGGTACATACCTGTATTGCTTTTCTATAATCCAAACAATTCTGAATTCCCAAACACACATGGTCACAAGGCTTGTAGGTAAGGCATTTGTAAGTTTGTGGTCTACTGGGCCACAATTTGGGGCTTTGCTCCTGAACAGTGCTTCCCAATGCTCCCCAAAGGAAGGACGATGGGGGTGGGGGAGTGGGAATAGAAACTAGGTAGGCAGCCCAGAGTGTCCGGTACACTCCTCAGCCCCTGAGCCTCCACTGCTCCACCTGTTTCTTAGGCTTCACCTTTCTTTCGGCCTCTGACTTGCCTGACTCAGTGGCAGCCTCCTCTTATAGAAACTTCTTATGCCAACCTTTCTGTATGGGTCTCAGTTCCTCCCCATCCCCCAGATTCTATGCCTTCCTCTTCCTATCTCTCGCCCAGCTTTTTCCTCTCAGTTTTGAGATCCCATTTGTCTCACCTGCCCCTTCCATCTTTCTGCTGTCTATTGATCTGGGTCCCTTGATTCATCAGCTTCAGACCCATTATCCCTTCCCATTAATCTCTGGTGCAGCTCTTTCTTTCTCTCTGGGGCCGTTGTGTTTTTCATTTATGTATACCTCTCTCTTTTTTCTGCCCCTCATCTTCCAGTTTACTTCTAAAACAGGTACTTTTTTTTTTTCTTTTTTTTTTTTGCGGTACGCGGGCAGAACCCGTGTCCCCTGCATCGGCAGGCGGACTCTCAACCACTGAGCCACCAGGGAAGCCCAAAATAGGTACATTTAAGTTAAAAATTAAGCCAGTGTAAGGAAAAATATTTTAAAATATATAGTAGTATGCTATGCTATGGCTAAAATTCATGATGGCAGTACTCAAATGATTGTGGGAAACTTGTTCAGTAAACCTTTTTCCGAATGAAGGGTTGATTTTTTTAAATGATGCGCCATCTAGTGGCGAATGGTGGATGACAATCCTTCTAGTCAGAAAATACAGCGGATCTTTCCAAGAAAAGCCGGTTTCAACACTCAACCACCCTAACAGGTGCAAAGCACTATCCTACGAAAATATGTGTACACCAAAAGTCAAGTCCAACCTGGAACATAGCTGCGTGTGATCTATGACTTTAGCTTGGCATTGTTGAAGGATGTAATGTGTATGATACGTATGTGTTCATATATATGTACACGTTTATGTTTACATATACGCATCTCAGATAACTTGATGACGAAATTCAGAAACTCCACAAATGCGCTTTACAGGCATCCCAGGGACGTTTTGACTACGGCAATGTATGTGACTGCCTTGTATCTGACCTTTGTTCTGGGAAGCCACATTAAGAGAGAATTACTGCTGTGCACGGGAGGAAATTGCTGTTTGAGAAGGGGATGACTTTCAAATCGTATCTCTACATTTCATAAATCAAGTCTGCAAAACACCCAAGTGAAGACATTTTGATTGGTAGTTATTCATCCAGCTAACATTTATTGAGCTACCAAATAGCATCATAACGCTGCTCCAGTCCTGTTAACATACGCCTGCCAGTTTACAAAAAGAAATATATCACCTAATCAAGAAATATATACAGTAGAGTTTGGGCACATTCCAGATACAGGGAATTCCTGCGAGCCTAGAAACGCGTTCCCTCCCATGCGCTTCTTTCCTCGCCGCCCAAGTTAGAAATTTTAGCTAGGGTAGCTAATACATATGTAGACTCTCAAATAACCTTCAGCAATTATTCCCGGTTGAATTACTAAAGCCTCTGAGGCTTATAGCTTACTGTTTACCAGTAAAAAATAATGTATATAAGTAAGTACTTGAAGAGTTTCATAAACGTCTCCCTTTAGAGTAACTGACCATTGCGATTTTCCCAGGACTGTCTTGGTTTTTAGCACTGAAAGTCATGCGTCCCGGGAAACCTCTCAGTACTGGGCAAATGGGTACAGCTGGTCAGTCTAGCTCCATTAGAATCTTCAGAGGATTAAGCCTGAGCAAAGGATCAACCATCCAAACAACCCTGAAAAAGTAATAATTTAAGCTGTGTCTGAATGGTTACTAAATGCTATTTATGTACCACCTTCGAAACAATCTTACGAGGCAAGAATAGAGGAAAATGGATGAAGTGAATTTCTTTGCGGATGTGCAGACTGAGTCTCAGAGAGGAAAAGAACTCAGAACTTGCCTGAGATGACTTAGTTAGCAAGTAGCAGAGACAGGATTCGGACCCAGACCAGTGCGGCTCTACATCCTGCATCGTTAAGCAGCATGCCATACTTCTGCTACCCAGACAGAGCCCCCCACGCCAGCAGTGGATGCGCTGTCAGACTCCACCCCTGGCCCCAAGTCATTGACCAAGGGGAATCTGGAGTTATCAGTGACTTCAATATTTCTTTAAAACATCTTGGCAGCAAACCTTCAAGAGCTTAGAAGGTGAGACAAGTGTTTTTCCAAGTGTGATTTTTCAACAGATTTTTCATTTGATTCTGAATCACCTTAGGTGCCTACTTAAAAAAGAAATAATACAGAAACTTGAGCCCTAACTCAGATCCACTAAATCAGAATGTCTGGGGATTTACACTTTTAACAAGTGCCCAGATTGACCCAGGTGTATGGTCTTTTGAGAAATGCTGGGCTAGAAGTTTCTGAAGAGAAATCTAAGGTTTCTCTTCAAATTCAAGAAGTTCACTTCATCCACTTTCTCTATTCTTGTTGTGTTTTCCCACCCCACCTATTGTGGACACACCCCGAGTTCCATGATTCTGTCCTCTGTCTGGCCTTCTCTCTCTCTCCACTCTTCCTCAGAGGGCTCCATTATTGCCTCTGCCTGGTACATTATATGAGGAACTGCAGACCTAGGTCCCACCTCCATTCTACCATTAGTTTTGTGACGCTGAACAGATGAGTTTTCCTCCCTGGACCTCAGCTTTCTCACCTGTAAACTCACATCAGGATCACATGATACCTGATCCTCACGTAAAGGCTTTTCCAGGCTTAAAGTTTATGGTCTACATCATTATTCTCAAGGTGTGGTATGAGGTCCAGCTATAACAATCACCCAGGGTGTTTATTGGAAAAGGACATCCATCAACAGATGAATGGATAAAGAAAATGTGGTATATCCATACAAAGGAATATTATTCAGCCTTAAAAAGGAAGGAAATCCTGTCATATCTACAACATGGATGAAACTCGAGGACATTATGCCAAGTAAAATAGTCACAAAAGGACAAATGTTGTGTGATTCCACTCATATGAAGTATCTAAAGTAGTCAAAATTATAAAAACAGAAAATAGAAAGGTAGTTGTCAAGGGCTGGGGAAGGAGAGGAGGGGAAATTAATGTCGAATGGGTGTTGAATTATAGTTTTGCAAGATGAAAAAGTTCTCGAGATCTATTGCACAGCAATGTGAATATATTCAACACTACTGAAGTGTACACATATGTGTACACTGAAGTGTACACATAAAACTGTACACATAAGTGTACACATAAAAAAAAAGTGTTAAGGGCTTCCCTGGTGGCGCCTGCCAACGCAGGGGACCTGGGTTCGTGCCCTCGTCCGGGAAGATCCCACATGCCGCGGAGCGGCTGGGCCCATGAGTCATGACCGCTGAGCCTGCGCGTCCGGAGCCTGTGCTCCGCAACGGGAGAGGCCACAACAGTGAGAGGCCCGCGTACCACAAAAAAAAAAAAAAAAAAAAGTGTTAAAATGGTAAATTTAATGCTCTGTATTTTTTACCGCAATAAATAAGAAAAAAAAGCACAGCTCTGAGTCCCACCCCAGAGCTACTGAGTCAAAATTTCAAGGGTTGGGGCTGTGACTGACTGTGCATTTTGAAAAAGTTCCCCATGTGATTTTTATCTCTTCTAAAGTTTGAGAACCACTGAGCAAAATGTATAGTAAATCTTCTCTTCACTGAGACAAATTTGATACCATGATCTCAGCTAGTGTGCTTAGAGAATGTAAACTCATTTTATTATTAGCCAAAGCAGAAAAGAACCCAAAAGGCAAATGTGCTGCAGAAGAAGTGCATCCAGTCCATTTCCAAGCCAAACAGAGATGACTTTGAATCTGGCACAGTTTTGGATTGCACATGACTCTGATCTTGTCCATTAGAGCGAGTAATTGAAAGCTGGCTCTGTGTATGCTTACAGAAATCATTATTTTAACTTGTTCACATTAGATAAATCTCAGCCCCTGATGCTGTCTGTAAGAAAAGGTGGTCAGAATATTAATGAGCACTTTCCCTAGAATGAGATTTTGTAACTTCTAAGCAACCATGAAGGCTTCTGTTTTCGTTGCCACTAATTAGGGAGCTGCTGAGAAGGGGCTTGCACTATTCAAGGTCAGTGTCAGGCAAGGGATAAGATATTTAGTTCATATCTATTGGGTGCTTACCGTGCACTGGGCACCGGGCTCGATTCTTTCCATAGAAATCTCATTCTATCCTTACCCTCAGTGTCATTATTATCTTCTTCTTTGCAGAAATGGGGGCTCAGAGAGCCTCAGCAATTTGCTGAAGACCACACAGCAAGACATAGAGCTTTCTGGCTTTAGAGCCCATCCTTTTAACCCATGTCACTATGACCCTCCTTACACACAGTCTTCCTCTTCCCATACTTCCTGCCTACTAATAGATTCTGCCCCAGACAATAGTGCTGTTGGATGAGGGGCATTGGATAAGAAACTTTAGTTAGCTGCATAGAGGCTAACTTTTCACGCTGTCTCCAGTACCTGGGCTTTGTTCCTAAGATAAGTACACTTTGAAGCCCAGACCTGATACCTGGGTCCCTGTCTTATTATTAATACCTATCCTGCCCTGTGCCTCAACTCCTAAGGCTAGAAGCCTGTCTTTCTCTTGCTAGTCCTTGCCTGACTCTCCTTTCCTGGATGTTCCTGTTCACCTGCTTCAACATGCCTAGATTCCTTGCCGCTGCTCTGCTCATGGGGTGGATGCCTTATTATCCCAAATGGACCTTTCTGACGCTGACTTCATAGACTCTGAAAATTAAACTACCATTGGACTCACAGCCTACAGTAGTATGCTAGGACCTGTGTGCTAAACCTAAACAGGGTAATTGCCTGACAAACCAGAAGATTTACATAGGCTCTAGAGTCTCCTAATATAATAGGCAAAATGTTCGGTTGCCAATGAAAATCACCTATCATACTAAGAACAAAAAAAACATACCTTGAATTAGAAAAGACAATTACCTGACAACAGTATTGAGATTAATCAGATATTGGAATTATCTGACCAAGATTTTAAAGCAACCATCATAAAAGTGCTTCAAAAGTGCAAATTCTCCTGAAACAAATGAAAAAATAGAAAACTGTAGCAAAGAAGCGGAAGTTACCAAAAAGTCAAATGGAAATTATAGAACTGAAAAGTACATAGCAGAAATGAAAAACTCACTGGATAGACTCAATAGTTGAGTGGAGATGACAGAGGATAGAACCAGTGAACTTAAGGACAGATCAACAGAATTTACCCATTATGAGTAACAGAACAAAGACGGGAAAAAATGAGATCTTCAGAAAGCTGTGGGACAATAACAAAAGATCGAACATTCATATCACCAGAGTCCCAGAAGGAGAGGAGAAGTTCTTTTCATCTTCTCATTTCAGAGCTGAAAGAGTATTTGAAAAAATAATGGCTAAAGACTCCTCAAATTTGGTGAAAGATACAAACCTTCAGATTCAAGAAGCTGAGCAAACCTCAGATAAGATAAACCCAAAGAAATCCATGCCAAGACACATCATAATTAAACTTTTGAAACTAAAGACAAAGAAGAAACCTTGAGAGCAGCCAGAAAAAAACAATACATTACCTATAGGAGAATGCCAATTCAAATTATATCAGATTTCTCATTGGAAACCACAAAGACAGGAATGAAGTGACACATTTTTCAAGAGCTGGCAGGAAAGAACTGTCAACTGCAAATTCTACACCTGCAAAAATATCCTTCAGGAATGAAGAAGAAATAAAAGCAATTTCAGACAAAAGATAACCAAGAGAATTGTTTGCTAGCAGACCCACTCCTGAATAATGGTTAAAGGAAGTTTTGTAAACAGTAAGAAAATTTATAAAAGAAGGAATATTGGAACATCAGGAAAGAAGAAAAAAACAGCAGCTAGAGCAGAAATATGGACACATATAGCATATTGTCATTTTCCTCATGAGTTTTATACATCATATTTGATAGTTAAAAAGTATAACACATTCTGATACTGAGGACAATGTTAATTAAAAGAAGGAAAGGTGAAGGAACCTAGTCACATGTGGCAGACACTGCTCATTAAAATCTATTCCTTTTCCTCTAAGACAGTAGATTTGCCACTGGAACATGGCCGCCCAGCTAGTAATTTCCTTTCCTAGTCCTTTAACGGGCCTCCCGCTGTTGTGGACTCTCCCGTTGCGGAGCAGCAGGCTCAGCGGCCATGGCTCACGGGCGCAGCCGCTCCGCGGCATGTGGGATCTTCCCGAACCAGGGCACGAACCCTTGTCTCCTGCATCGGCAGGCGGACTCTCAACCACTGCGCCACCAGGGAAGCCCTCCTTAACCCTTTTGCAATTGGAGTGGCAGTATGACTAAGTTTTCACCAATGACATACGAGTGGAAGCGATGTGTGCTACTTCCAGGCCTGAGCTAAGCAGAGGCCAGGTTATTAGGGTCTAATAATCCATGGAAGGAGTCTTGATTTTATTATATTTCTGGTGGGAGTATAAAATGATCCAGTCGCTCTGGAAAACAATTTGGCAATTTCTTTAAACATTAAACATGTCCTTACAATAAGACGTAGCAATTGTACTTTTGAGCATTTATTCCATAGAAATGGAAACTTATATTTACATAGGACCTGTGCGTGAATGTTCGGCAACAACACAAATGCCCTTCAATGGGTGAATGGTTATACTGAGGCACATCTATATCATGGCATACAACTCAACAATAAAAAGGAACAAATTATGGATACATGCAACAGCCTAGATGAAGCTCCAGAAAATTATGTTCAATGAAAAAAGCCAGTCTCAAAAGTGACATACTGTACGATTCCCTCTATATAATGTCTTTGAAATGACAAAGTTAGAGAAATGGAGAGCAGATTAGTGGTTGCCCAGGATTAAGGAGGTGGGTAGGAGAGGGAAATGAGTGTGGTTATAAAAGTACAACACACGAGGGATCCTCGTAGTAATGGTACTACTTTTCAGTATCTTAACTGTGATGGTGGACACACGAGTGTTCACAGGGAACTGAACACACACATGCATACACACACAAACACAAATACAAGTAAAATTGGGAAATCTTAATAACATTAGTGGATTGTATCAATGTGTCAGTATCCTGGTTGTGATATTATAGCTTTGCACAAGGTTACCATTGGGGGAAATTGGGCTGAGTGTGCAGGGATCTTTCTGTATTATTTTTACCACTCATGTGATTCTGCAGGGATCTCAATAAAAAATTCAATTTTTAAAAAGGCCAGTATTTCTGGAGCTTAGTGGATGAACCCTTAGTGGAAGCCATAGGAGAGGAGTCACACGAACTGATTTGTATTCTAGCCAATCATTGTGATTGCCGTGTGGAGGCAAGTGTGGGAGCAGGGAGACCAGTAAGGAGGTCATTGTGGTAGACCAGTATTTCTCTCTTTATTGCAACCTTTGTACCAGAAATTCTGGTAGCTTGGATTAGAACTGAGTGAAGAAGGAGAGAAGTGGATGGATTCAGGGTATTTTTGGAGGTAGGGCTGGCAAAAGCTCATAGCTGTATGGATGACTATAAAGTTCTCAGTCCAGAGGATTTTCCAGAATGGGCCCAGTTGGACTGTTTGTGTTATTTTAACTTTTCAACTACAGTGTCTCATTTCGACACTGACACCAGCTTCCTGGAGATAGGCATAAAGGTGGCAGTCGCAATGCCTGAATCCTCTTTGGGCAGGACGCACATATATTAGGCTTTGGTTTTGAGGGTATAGATTCTGGCGGGGTTGAGATTCACCAAGATTAGGTTATAAGTGAGTAGGCCTTTAGCAGGCTGGAATACTGTAACTGGGCACCAGACAATTAGCTTTCCTCTTTTGAGATGAGTTATTTCTCTGGGTGAGAAACAGAGCGTGAATCATTGGGACAGTTTCTGGAAAGCCTAAGAATTGCCAGACAACCTTAACCATCCTGGAAGCCTCAAAGCCTAGGACCTTCTTTGGCATAATGCTTGTCTTTTAAGAAATCCCACTTGTGCATTTAGGCATTTTTTCCCCAAATGGCCCAGAAGTGGTTCTGTGGGCTAGTCCAGGTTGATTTGAGGACAGATTGAGTGATATCCACCAAAGTGCTGTCTAGCGGGATGACTACTTCTCTGTTCATTAATTCATACAAAGATCCTTTCATTGATCACTTTGTTAATTAGGATAAGTCTTGGCTGCTGTAACAAAAGGGTCCAACAATAGTTCCGTGGCTTAAAGAAACTTATTTCTTTCTCAAATAACGATGAGAGTGAGTAGTTCAAATATGCAAGGGTACTCTGCTCCACGTGGTCATTCAGGGACCCAGGTTCAATCTGTTTCAATTCTCCATCTCCCTTGAACTTTGGCCTTAGTAGGATAGTTGCAGCCAGATCAGGTGCACCTGTGTGTATCAACTCATGGGAGGGGAAAGATAACAGAGAAGCACTTAGCAAGGTTTTATAGGCCAGGCCTGGAAGCAGCACACACCACTGCCATTTACATGCCATTGGTGAAAACTTAGCTGTACCACCTCTCTAATTGCAAAGACGTTTAGGGCTAGGAATGGGAATTCCTAGATGCACAGCCATGTCCCAGCTACATTTCTATTATTATAGAGGAAAAGAAGAATAGATTTTGATGGGCAGTCTCTGCCACACATGATTATGTGTGCACTCCGGGCAAGGTGCCACTTTTACCTTCTTTATTCTTCCTTATCTGTGTCACAGGAGTGACTAAGTCAAACGTCTAGAGGAGCCAGGCAGGTAAAATAGTGAAAGAGCCTTAATTAACTGGACAGCATGTGACTATATCAAAGAGGTTGCCTCCACATGGCTCTAGCCAACTGTTGCCAATTGGGATTTTAGGCTCAGGGACACAGGTGCCTTAATAGGGGCCTCCACTGGTGGTGTCCACTCATGCAAAAGTGAACTCCAGTTAGATGTGCAACAGAGGTGCTAGCCTGAGTCTTGGAACATGAGATTTCCCTAGGCTCCTGAGTGTATTCAGGGTGTAGGGCAAGACCTGGACATTTTCTCTTCCCCTTAGCACCTTCCATATATATCCCCTGAGATATTTCTATAAGACAAGTGCTTTTTCAGAATTGGGGATGGCACTCCCACTCGTTGGGTGCATGCTGACTGTGCGGCCATCGTGTGGGGCTGGTAGTTGCCTCTATGGTACCTTTAGAAAGTAGAAATCTCAGGCAACGTGGAGATTTGTAAAATAAGGTTAGAAAAAAGATGACTCCTTTGGGCAGACAAATCAGAGAAAGAGGTCAGCCTTTTGGTGGATGCAGCCCTGTGCGGTGAGGAGAGGACAGGCTGAATTTCAGGCTCACAACACCTTAGCCTGGCACCTTTATGCTCTGCTGCCATTCCTAGCAGAAGCTTAGCTGCCCTGCCTGCTGTTGTTGATGCTATGTGGACAAAAGGGGTCAGCCAACTACATAAGTTGCGTCTTGCCTTGTGCCCCCATGGGAGGACCTGCTGTACCCAGGAGATGTGGGACAGCCTTCACATTCAGGTAAAATCTATTAGCTCCCAGGGGCTCCTGGGCTCAGCTGATCTGGACAATTCATTGCACATTGATCCCTTTGAGACCTTGAAGAATTGGGTTGCCAGTTCATTTCACCCCAACTGTGGCACCTACTGTTTCAGGAAGCAAAACTAACCTGGTTTCCTGCAGACTTGATTATACCTTAGCAAGTGGAGCCATAGAATGTTTCTTAAAGCAGTTTGAAAATCTGGAAAATTCTAGCATAGGCCACATCATTCCAACAAAATTCCGATATATTCCTGTTTGCAACAAAAAGATTCCACTGTATGGCTTTTCTGCCAACGAGGAGACAAGGAATATGATTTATGCAGTGTTCCCTTAGGACTCTTAGAACTCAGTGTTTCCGGTCATAATTGTATCTGAGTCTAGTGGGTTCCCTTGTTAATCTCTGAGGTGGCGGTGAGGGGATAGCTCAAGCTGATTGTGGGAATAGTTCCACGACCTCGTTGCTTGGCACTGAAGCACTGCTTCTGAGTGGGCAATAGATGGTTTCTGGTATCCCTGGCCTTAAGGAGCAGGTCAGCTCAGTCTAAGCGGTTGGGTGGATGTTGAGTATGTAAGGCTGTGGGGAAACAGAATTTGAGAGAGCTTGCTGAGATCCAGATGGAGGGACCTGGCTCAAGTGGGGTGTGGAAGCAGAAGGAGACAGGGCAGTAGCAGGAGCCAATATGCTGAGTCAGTTGGGTTCCAGAGAACCAAGGTGCCTGCAAATAAGACCTGCTGAAGAGGAGCTGAAAGAGGCAAATAAGAACAGGGGCGTCCAATGCTGCTGGGTTGTTACATGCCTGTATTCCTCTGGACAGACTGAGCCTAGTTCATTGGGCCGGCTTGGGGAAAATCACCACGAGGCATCCTGTATTTCTCCTCCAGGCTGTAATAGGACACTCCATCCTGTGTAGAGGGATAGCGGACTTGCCCTGCCTTATGCCCTGGTGTTCTGTACGTCCTCCTCTCAGGATAAACGCACTTCAGTGGGCAGCCTGGCATTCTGAATTGTTCTTACTAAGAACATGTATAATGGGCTTCAAACCATTAACACACAAAGGTTTTCTAGAAGCCAAATCTAGCTGTGCAGCCTCTTATGAGGCCTGACTTTCCAATAGAGGGCAGCATTCGCCGGTCAAATTTCTCCATCCTGGAAAGTCTAGTGATAGCTTTAGGGAAATTAGGGCATGGGAGTTGTGGTCTGGAGAGTGGGGAGGAGGGTGGATTTTCTCTTGTGTCATCTCATCTTACAGCATCATGGTGTATCTGAGGACTCAGCTTATTACTGAGCATTTCTTCTCTCCCCTGAGTATGGTGCAAAGTCATGGAGGGACCAAAGAGGTTGAAGGGGACTTTGGCTTTCTTTCCAAAGAAGTTTGGGTAAAAAAGTGATCACTTCTGCAGGAAAAGTAGCTATCAGAATTGCTTGTGGTGTGGCTTTGTTTCCTGTGGCTTGTGAAAACACTGGCTTTATCTAGTTTTACCCCCTGCTCCTCAGAAAACGATCTATCTCAATATGAACTCATCTTCCTTCCCCTTTCCAAGGAGGCCCTTCTCAAGTTCCCCTATCAGTAGCTGTCTCACTTCCTTTTAGAAGTTCCCACCCAGTAGTGGCCACATTTCACTCTGGTGAAAGGAGTAAGCAAGAATGGGTAAACTGGCTCAAACCTTAATTTTCTGCCTCGTTGGGGCTCCAAGCTGCCAGGACCCCCTCTCCCCAAGGTCAGTCAGCAGCGTAACCGGAGACCTGTGTGTCTGCAACTAATGGGTAACCTTGAAGGGGGGCTTGCCCAGAAACTTGACAACCCAGACAAGTCTTAGTCACTCGCTGATAACACGATGAGTAAGAAGCAGATGTGGTATTTGAACAGAGATCTTTTGACTGAAAATTTAGTGCTCGTTGTATGACATTGGAGGGCCTTTTGAACAATAGGCACTGAATTAATGTTCGTTGAGAGGCGGTATATATAACACAGTGGTTAAGAACGCAGCTTCTGACAACTGGGTTTTTTTTAATCTGTGGTAAAATATACATAACATAAGATCTACCATTATTATCATTCGTAAGTGTACAATTCAGTACATTAATCATATTGACAATGCTGTACGGCCATCACTACTATCCGTTTCCAGAACTTTCTCATCATCCCAACAGAAACTCTGTATTGAAAGTTGGTTTTGAATTTAGGTTCTGCCACTTGGTAGCTGTGTAAACCTGTACCAATTCCTTAGGGGACCTCAATTGCCTCATTTATAAGATGAGGATAATAATAACATGTCTTCATAGAACTGTATGTGTGTGTAAACACAAATACACATTGTGACACATGAATTAGTAATATCAATTGATTGGTTAATTCGTTCATGTTTATTTCACATTTACTGAGTTCTTACTCTGTGTCAAGCACTCTGCTTGAGCCACTAAGCGGCAGGGCTAAGACTCAAACTCAGCTTGGCTTGACTTCAGGGCTTATATCTGTACCGCTTGTGCTATAAGGATTCTCTCAACAAATGCTGGCTATTTCGTTGTTATCATTACTGTCACCAAACTGAGTTTGAAGCTCGTGCCCCCTTAGCATCTAAGGTGATGGTAGGCTGCTCTCTTTTATCGCACAGGGAATGTTCCAAACTTAGAAATAAATTTTCCTCTACACTTAAGTAGAAGAGAGAGGCAGGGAGCCTCTTTGATGTGTATGTATCACTAACCACATATACCTACCACCTAGGAACTGCCACCCTGGAGAATGCTCACTTCCTTCTTCATTTGTCCCTCATGGCAGGCCCAGGGCCTAGAGCCTGGTAGGGCCAGCAGTGACAAAGACCAGCTCCCAACAGGTGAAGAACCCCCCAACCCCTCCCAACAGTAGATGGCAGTGTCAAGGGGCAGAGAGAGAGGAAAGAGAACCCTATCCTAGTCCTGCTATCACTGAACTTTCTCCCCTCATCCTCTGGCTGTTTCAGTGTCAGCCTCCGGGGCTGGCCAGGGTTGAGGCGAAGACACAAGGGAAGGGAGGTAGAATGGGAGAAAGTGGGGCAACTCTGGGCTTAGTTTCCTACTTTTTGCTCATTTCCCAGCGCTCACTCAGGCCTTTGCCTCCAGATCCACAAGCCTATTCTCTATCCCTGAGTCCTTTCCCCGGCTACTCCCAACCTTCAACCTGCTGGACTCCCCATCTTCAGCCCCTCACTCTGCCTCACCTCAACTAAAGGAGTCATCGTCCAACGGCAAACAGGGGTTCGGAGAAGGAGGTTGTCACTGTTCCTGCTGTTAAGGAGAGCCTGGGATCCTCAAGTAACATATCTGAATTCTCCCCTAATACTCTGCCTCGACACGAGAGATTATGTGCCATTTCTAGGCCACATCTCATGTATTCCTATTTCCATGCCTTTGTTTCTGTTGTTCCATCTCCTTTAAATACTCTACCCTCTTTGCTGACGTTATTCACCTCAAATTCCAATGCTTTCTTAAAGCTTTCCTTGGTTTCTCCGCCCTCGGTGTAGTATCTTGCTCTTTTTGATCTTCACTTTTCTCCGTGTGTACCCCTCCAACACTTCAGATAGTCTCTCTTTTAAAGTTACTTATGTTAATGTCTTCTCTCCTCTTACAAGATAGCTATCTGAGAGGCAAGGACTCTGAATCACTTGGCACCCCTGCAGTGCCTCGCACAAAGGACACAATTTGGTGAACACTTGACCCTCATTGAAAGTATTTTCCATAGAAACATGGGTAGGTTTTGATTACTTTATGGATTTGGGGGGATGATGGTGAGGGCTCAACCACTGTGTAAAACAGTGCTTTTGTCTATAGGAAAATGCAGGCGAACTATAAACAACAGATTTTTAAAAATTAATTTATTTATTTTGGCTGCATTGGGTCTTCATTGCTGCGCACTGGCTTTCTCTAGCTGCAGCGAGCAGGGGCTACTCTTTGTTGCAGTGCGTGGGCTCCTCATTGCAGTGGCTTCTCTTTGTTGCGGAGCACGGGCTTTAGGCGCATGGGCTTCAGTAGGTGTGGCACGCGGGCTCAGTAGTTGTGGCTCACGGGCTTAGTTGCTCCGCGGCATGTGGGGTCTTCCCGGACCAGGGCTCGAACCCGTGTCCCCTGCATTGGCAGGTGGATTCTTTACCACTGCGCCACCACAGAAGCCCCACGGTTGAATTTTTTTTAACACAAGTCACTACAATTCTTTACATTTTGATATTCTTATATACATTAAAATGACATAAAATGACAAATGACATAACTTACGTCAGTTATGGTTTTTAACTTATTTTGTCCTAAGATCCTATTTTGATTGGATTTCCATAGGCTTTTACAACTGGAAGGAAATTTACAGGATTAGTAGTCTAACCACGTGAGGCCCTTGTGGAGTTAAAAAAGAAAACCTTCAATTTTCTTTTTAATTAATTAATTAATTTATGTTTGGCTGCATTGGGTCTTCATTGCTGCATGTAGGCTTTCTCTAGCTGAAACGAGAGGGGAGTACTCTTCCTTGCCGTGCACAGCCTTTTCATTGCGGTGGCTTCTCTTGTTGTGGAGCATGGGCTCTAGGCATGTGAGCTTCAGTAGTTGTGGCTCGCAGGCTTAGTTGCTCCACGGCATGTGGGATCTTCCCAGACCAGGGCTTGAACCCGTGTCCCCTGAATTGGCAGGTGGATTCTTAACCAGTGCGCCACCAGGGAAGTCCTAAACAACAGATTTCAACGTGCACACCGGGTTTATAAATTGCATATGACCCAGACTGATAGCAGGAAAAAAACTGCTTTAACTGGTCAGCTGCAAGTTGAATCTTCCACCAGCAGAGGGCAGCATCAGTAGAGCCCAAGCTGAAACAGCCATGAACCCAAGCTCCTTTCCCAGGGTGGTCATCCTTTCTGTCAGTGGAGGACACAGGAAATTCTCTGGCAAAAGTCAACAGAACCCCCTATCAGCTATGTGGGAATTTAGAGTTGAACTGGGAGGTGGCTGTGGAAGGAGAAGGGAAGGATTGGCCTCATATACATTAAATTCCTTCCCACTGGAGCTGTAGGAGAGCAGAATTTATCAACCCAAAATATGTCTCTCTGGCATAAGAATTATTTTTAAGAAACAGCAGATATGGGAGAAGCTTTGAAAACCAAGTAGAAGTTACCCTTTGTAAAAGCTATTTATATTCATAAGGGAAATCTCCATTTGTGTGTCTCCCTGCTGTACCAGGAAGAAGGTGATGACAGTCCCTTATCATTGTATAGAAGTCAAAGCCTCAAATTCGCATAACAACCTTACACTTGTTTACTGTGCTTTTCCTGATAACAGTCCATAACCGACTCCCTATTTCTAACATCTTCTTTGGTCTTTCACTGAAGATGGTATGTAAGGTGATGGTTTCTGCCATTTCCGAGAGTTACTCAGTTTTCCTGAGTCTCCTATGGATACATGTTACTAAACTTTTGTTTGTTTTTCTCCTGTTAATCTGTCTTATGTCAACGTAATTGTTAGACCAGCCAAAGAACCTAGAAGAGGAAAAGGAAATATCTTCCGCCCCTACAGTTGCCATAGCTGGCAGGATACTTCACTGGATGAACTCTACCTACTTCAAGGTTGCTGCAGCCGAGAGATCCTGGGACATTTGACAAAAAGTTTGCAGAAGGTAGGATTTCTTACCACATCAGTCTCCCAGATCTCTGCCTGAAGGGTCTAATGGAAGTGAGAGTGATGAGAATCCTACTCTCCCCCCCAAAAAAAATTTAGATTAGTAAGAGAAAATACTTGTGGAACTAGTTCCTTAGACACAGCGACTCTGGTAAAAAGTTGTTAAATGAGTACTCTTGGTTTTTTGTTTGTTTATAATTTATTTGTTTTATTTATTTATTTATTTTTGGCTGCGTTGGGTCTTCATTGCTGCGTGCGGGCTTTCTCTAGTTGTGGCGAGCAGGGGCTACTCTTCGTTGTGGTGCGCGGGCTTCTCACTGTGGTGGCTTCTCTTGTTGCAGAGCACCTGCTCTAGGCACGTGGGCTTCAGTAGTTGTGGCACGTGGGCTCAGTAGTTGTGGCTCACAGGCTCTAGAGCGCAGGCTCAGTAGTTGTGGCTCACGGGCTTAGTTGCTCCACGGCACGTGGGATCTTCCCGGACCAGGGCTCGAACCCGTGTCCCCTGCACTGGCAGGTGGATTCTTAACCACTGCGCCACCAGGGAAGCCCAGTACTCTTTTTTTTTTTATTGATCCTTTTCCTCTCAGAGATGGTCACTGTTTTTCTTTGTCTCTCTCTCTCTCTGTTGTGTCATTTGTCTTGCTCTGTGTCTTGAGAGCTTGGCTTTATGACCAGCAAGAATATTCTTTCTGGTCACTGCCAACCAGTGGTTGCATGTACCGGCATCTATTTGGCAGGCAGCCCGATAGGCTGTGGATCTGATAAGCACTGCTCCTTGTCCAAATGTGCCAGCTCTCAGGGGAATTTGTCATATGGGATCCCAGTCCATAAGGGGACTTTGTTTTCTCAACCTTCTTTGTCTCTTTAGTTCTGGAAAAGTCCCATTCCAGTAGCAGCTGCCTAGTGTCACAGTTTAGCGGGTCTATGACTGGAGGTGTCTCATGTTCTCATGAGAAACCACAGACACCGTTTGCACTACGTAATTCTTACTGCCTGCGACAACGAAAGGTCTTTGCTTTCAGCTGTTACCTTCTTGTTTGTCTCATTTTGTGTCTTGGCTTGGCAACCATCAAGTTGGGGGCCCCCCAGATTTGACCAGACAGAAACATGGGTTGCACCCCTTTTGCAGCTAGATATGTCTTTCTTTCTTTTGGTTTTCTTTGGGAGCTGAAACAAAAACAACTCTGTCTCATGGGTCTTATGTATACTAATAAAAATATTGGGTTAATTAGTAAGAGAATGGGAGGTGAATGAGGAGAGGATCATAGGATCTCTTCCTAGCAGGGTGGCAATCTTTTGATGGTTATTAAGAAATGGGATAAATGAAACAGACATTGATGGGGTTAAACCAAAAGTTTTAATACAGTACTATCAACGATTGAGAGGGCCAAAGAGACCTCCTGCTTGTCCTCCGACGTTAAAGCGCCCCAAATGAGTCTCCTCTATTTACCCCTATTTGGAAAAATTTGAAAGGCCAGAAAGTGAATTTAGCAAAAGCACCTGAGATGAGTGGTAAGGCTGGCTTTGCTGTCCCTTATAACTCCTCCTACTTTCCAGGGCTCTGCCATGGGGCTCTGTCAAATTCAGGCTTTTGTGCATGTGTCCAGGACCTCCACCCAAAGAATTCATGTCCCCAGGACAGCAGCAGAGTTTTAATGGGTGGGTCAGCCCCTTGATATGTAGATTGCAACCCAATTCTTTGAGGAATTGGATGTGCAACTGTCTTTGTCTTGCAAATCTCTGCAAGGCTAGTGGTGTAGCCCTAAAGACAATTCAAAGAGCTACCAAGCCCCAAACCTCCCTTATTCATCTCAAAATGCTTTGAGGTATTGGGATGTTGGAAACAAAATTGTCTTGCACTTAAGAACGAGAAAAAAATTATTCTAAATAGTAACTATCCTACATCTCTGATAATAGGGAAATATGCTCCCAAGACTCCATGTTGGAGAAAACTTGGACACTTTCTCTGTACCGTTGTGATGTAGATTTTCTACCCATCCATGTTCTCTAGGGCCCAGGAGCCATTCTTTGAACTGCAATCTTTAGGGAGATATTTCTTATCAAAAGAAAAAAAAAAAAGAGGGAGAAGTATTTGGAAAATGGACAAATGAAAAATCTTAAGTGTCTATCTGTATGTTTGTGTGTGTCTATATATGTACTCTGTAGATGTTTGATATTTTTTTCTACCTCTAAATGGTATTACCAAAATTAATTTGTAAAAGAACTCTATTTAGTTGGTTTGAAGGCAAGTGCTTGTAAGGATCGGGTATTCTGAAACTCTCAGAAATATAGAAACTAACCTGAATGCTTTTTCAAGTTCATGTGATCTAGGATAATTTTGCTAAATGAAAGTTAGCTTAAGTTTGTTGGTTTAATTAAAATAGATATGTCTTTAGAGTTATCAACACGGAATGTAATGCAGGCATGCAACTTTTATTCCACCTGGGGTTTATTCATCAGATAAGTTCATATTATCTGTTACAAAATTTGTCAGCAAGAAAATTACCTTGAGATGATTGCTGACTTTGTCTAATGTCTCATGAAGTTTTTGTGAGTAGTCTGAACATAATTGTTGGGGGCATATTATTTAGATAGACGTAAGTGGGATAAGAGTTTTTAGGCATAATAATTATGTATTATGGTATGTGTACTTAAAATGAGCTTTAAATTCAGTAGTGTACTTATATAAAACTAACACTTAATTTTCTTTCACCTGCTAAAAAGACACCATTTTTCTGTACAATTGGTCAGCTCTTGATAATAAGATACTATGAAGGGTTTTTTCTTTTCCTTTTAAGTAATATCTGCCTAGAAAGTAAATATTTTGTTTTTTATGAAAATAATTTCCTGTGCCTTATGAGGTCTTTGCTTGGTTTTGCTCACCACTATGTAACATTATGTATTTGCCTTTGAAATCTTTTATTGTCACTTTGGTTAAATAGATAACTGAGTATTATTTCATAATCTGTGATCCTATTTAGTCGTGTCCACACTTTTTGATATCTTTGTCAAACTTCCCCAAATCAAATTCTAAATGAAGTGCTTTTGACGTTTAGCTAACTTTGGAATGTTTCAGAGGGCCCCTCAAACATCTCAAAGAGAGATATTCAACTACTTAAGCTTATTTGGTATGTTAAATTGCATGGGAAGCATTGTCAAATAATGATGCTAAACGTTCTTTGATTATATTTGTGTAGGTATATGTTATTAATAGAAATGTTCTAGAAATTGTATGAAATTCTTAAAATCTAATATGTCCTTGTATAATGTTATCATTTGTAATTCTAGTTTTATCTTGATTGTTGTATATTATGGAAATAACCAAATTTCCTTTTCAATTGCATTGTAATGAATTCTAATTAACCATTGTCATTTTTTTTTTTTTTTTTGCGGTACGCGGGCCTCTCACTGCCGTGGCCTCTCCCGTTGCGGAGCACAGGCTCCAGACGCGCAGGCTCAAGGGCCATGGCCCACGGGCCCAGCCGCTCTGCGGCATGTGGGATCCTCCCAGACCGGGGCACGAACCCACGTCCCCTGCATCGCCAGGCGGACTCTCAACCACTGCACCACCAGGGAAGCCCAACCATTGTCATTTTTAAGTCTTTTGTCATTTGCAGTTATTGTTTTACTCTGATGCTTTTATAAAAGTGCTTCATCTTCAACAAGACTCATAGAACTCTGGATACAGATTTCTGATAAATTTTCAGACCATTGAACTAGATAAGAATTTACAGAACTGTAATGGGGAAATTGATGGTTTCATAAAACTTCTAATGAAAGACCATGATCAACAAGAATTAATTACATGGAACTGAATGAACTGAGGAGGATGAGTATAATTTTTCTATATATTTTTTTGAAATATTGCTGGTTCTTTAACCTTTTGTTTTCCAGATATAAAGAAATCTTTCCTCTTAAGCTAACTATGATTTACAGCAATTTGGTAGATTATACCTTTGTAAGCAGAATTAAAACATTTATCTTTTTCTCCCTACCTGATCCCTCCAGAATTCAGAAACTCATAGTGAGTGTTCTTATTTTCATGGAAGTATATTTATTTGCATAAGTTCAATAAGCATCTGCTCTCCTTGTAACAGGACACAATTGGAAACTGGTTATATTACCAAGGCTTCGATTATAATGTCATATTTGAGAGAGACATACCTAGACTCAGATATGACCAGAGAGCTTAAAGAAACTAAGGTGGACTTTATGGAGCCAATAAAGCCCCTTGGAAATATTGGCCTGGTACCTTGCTTACAGGGTTCCCAATAGCCTAACAAGGTGAGTAAAGAAGGTCACTTCCTGGCAGGTGCAGGAACTTAGGATATTTGGGGGACCTCCAGAAAAGAGGAATTCATCCAAATCCATAGGTATTGCAGGCAAAGTCTGGCGGTAAGTATTTGGCATGGCTTCTTAGCCTCAAGAGGCTATTAAAAGTTCAATCTAGAGATTCCTCATAAAAAGTTCCAGCAAAGGAAACCATAAACAAGACCAAAAGACAGCCCTCAGAATGGGAGAAAATATTTGCAACTGAAGCAACTGACAAAGGATTAATCTCCAAAATTTACAAGCAGCTCATGCAGCTCAATAACAAAAAAAACAAACAACCCAATCCAAAAATGGGCAGAAGACCTAAATAGACATTTCTCCAAAGAAGATATACAGACTGCCAACAAACACATGAAAGAATGCTCAACATCATTAATCATTAGAGAAATGCAAATCAAAACTACAATGAGATATCATCTCACACCAGTCAGAATGACCATCATCAAAAACTCTAGAAACAATAAATGCTGGAGAGGGTGTGGAGAAAAGGGAACACTCTTGCACTGCTGGTGGGAATGTGAATTGGTACAGCCACTATGGAGAACAGTATGGAGGTTCCTTAAAAAACTACAAATAGAACTACCATATGACCCAGCAATCCCACTACTGGGCATATACCCTGAGAAAACCATAATTCAGAAAGAGTCATGTACCAAAATGTTCATTGCAGCTCTATTTACAATAGCCAGGAGATGGAAACAACCTAAGTGTCCATCATCGGATGAATGGATAAAGAAGGTGTGGCACATATATACAATGGAATATTACTCAGCCATAAAAAGAAATGAAATTGAGTTATTTGTAGGGAGGCGGATGGACCTAGAGTCTGTCATACAGAGTGAAGTAAGTCAGAAAGAAAAAGACAAATACCGTATGCTAACACACATATATGGAATCTAAGAAGAAAAAGAAAATGTCATGAAGAACCTAGGGGTAAGACAGGAATAAAGACACAGACCTACTAGAGAATGGACTTGAGGATATGGGGAGGGGGAAGGGTAAGCTGGGACAAAATGGGAGAGTGGCATGGACATATATACACTACCAAACGTAAGGTAGATAGCTAGTGGGAAGCAGCAGCATAGCACAGGGAGATCAACTCGGAGCTTTGTGACCACCTAGAGGGGTGGGATAGGGAGGGTGAGAGGGAGGGAGACGCAAGAGGGAAGACATATGGGAACATATGTATATGTATAACTGATTCACTTTGTTATAAAGCAGAAACTAACACACCATTGTAAAGCAATTATACTCCAATAAAGATGTAAAAAAAAAAAAGTTCCAGCGGAGCAGATTTAAAATAACCTATATGATCAATCTCTATTCTTACTGCATTTATGTAAATAGTTCTGCCAAGCTTGTTGAAACTAGACTTATTTTACAAACAAATTAGTTTAATTTGGCTATATTTGGTAGGAATGGGGGTAGAAATTTTAGAGGGAAAAATTATGTTTCAGTCATATACCTTTGCGAAAAGATTCTAGTACTGTTCAGTGTCTTCAAGGTTTTATTTTCCTGAATTCTTTTAGTGTCTTCATGTCTGGCTACAACTCTCCAAACTCACACTTTCAATTTTCTCCTATCCTTTTGACTTAAAATCACAAATAACTAAGCTGCAAACTGGAGCTAGAAGATTTGACATAAGCTCCACAATAACTCATGCTTAGACAATCTTCTCCATGCCTGTTGCTGCTGTATGGGCCACTTAGAAAGTTTACCTGATGACCTCGTCAGAGACATTCAAACAACAAAGCAGGAAAATCTGTCAGATTGCCACTGCCTGCCTTCACTCCATCTGAAGATGTGTTGGGGAGGAAGAAAGTTTCCTCTACCTTCCTAGGTTCTTCTGGCTGGTCTAAGAAATTGATATGAGACAGATTAACAGGAGAAAATCAAACCAAAGTTTAGTAACAGGTATAAAAAAGGAGAGACCCAGGAAAACTGAGTAACTCACCAAAATGGCTGAAACTCTCACCTTAAATAGCATCTTCAGTTAAGAACAAAAGAGGATGTCGTGTTTGGGACCTCAAAGGAGAAGAAGGAAATTGACATGGAGATGGAAAAGCGAATGTTTGGTAAACAAATGTTTGCTGGGCCATGCAAAGACAATGGGACACAGAGTGGATCCTAATCTCTAGGCTCACCATATCTAGCCCATATTCTTTGCAGATATATCTGGTTATATAGCTCTATTCCAAGAACAAGACTTTTACCAAAATTTTTTAGGCAGCTAAGGGGGAGGTAAAAAGAAAAACTTCCGGGGCTTCCCTGGTGGCGCAGTGGTTGAGAGTCCGCCTGCCGATGCAGGGTACACGGGTTCGTGCCGCGGTCTGGAAGGATCCCACATGCCGCGGAGCGGCTGGGCCCGTGAGCCATGGCCGCTGAGCCTGCGCGTCCGGAGCCTGTGCTCCGCAACGGGAGAGGCCACAGCAGTGAGAAGCCCGCGTACCGCAAAGAAAAAAAAAAGAACAGACTTCCAGAGTCTTCTGTTTCTTAAAAATAATCAGCCTAAATTATCCTCATGCCAAAGAGAAATATTTTGAGGTGGCAAATTTTGCTCCCTACAGATCCTTTGAGCCTAATACTAGAAATCTTCTTGACTAACAGCTATCGGGACTCAGGCACTAGATTTATAATTTGCTCCAACCATTAACCTTTGTTTTTCTTTTGTTTCCACAGAAATGCCTTGTTAAACTCCTGATTTCTTACACAATATAGGCCTAACTTTAAGAGCCCAGCTACATCAGCCACCTTCTGAAATGAGACGCAACTGTTTAATTGAATTGATCTGAAACAGGAGGGAAGGGGACAGGGCACAACCTTTAAAAGAATGACATAACTGTTGAGGACATGACAAAAACTGGTTAGAACCAACTAGGTCCAAGATGGCAGAAGATTCAACTTCCAGTAGACTATGACCCTCATTATATGCTCATTGTAATACATTAGCATTCTAAATGACACACCCACCAGTGCCATGACAGTTCCAAGAATAACCATAAAAGGCCAAAACGAGGACGGTGGCCCGATTCCTGGAAATCCCCACCCCTTCCCGAAGATAGTCAGAATAATCCCCCCACTCATGAGCCTATGATATTACCCAGCCCATAAAAACTAACTACGACTTATTTCGGGGCCTCTCACCTTCTAAGATGGCCCACACTCTGTGGAGTGTGTTTCTCTCTAAATAAATCCACTTCTCACCTATCACTTTGTCTCTCACCGAGTTCTTTCTGCGACGAGACATCAAGAACCTGAGCTTCATTAAATCCTGAGACCAGGTGTGTGATCTCATTTAAAAGACTGTGGGTTCAAGTCCCAGTCTGGGGTCTGGCTGGGTTTCTGTCCTGGCCTGTGGGTTCAAGTCCCATCTGAGTTGTACAGTTTCAGACCTATTCTGAGGACTAAGAGATGGTTCAATGAGATGGAGCAATTTAGCTTCTGGATTGTGAAATTTCTTGGGGAAGGTTCAAAGGTGGGACTATAGCAGAGCAGAATTTGTCACCCCAAAATATGTCCCTTTGGCATAAGGATTATTCTAGGCTGATTATTCTTAAGAAAGAGCAGACATAGAAGCTCTGAAAATCAACTAAAAGTTACCCTTTGGAAAAGACATTTACATTTGTAAGGGAAATCTCCACTTGTAAGGGTATCTCCCTGCTGTACCAGGAAGGGAGGGGTGACTCAGTCTCAAGAAACTCTTATCATTGAAGAAGGCAAGGACTTGAATTTGCATAGCAACCTTACACTAATTTACTGTGCCCTGGTAACTGCCCATAACTGACTTCCTATTTCCAACATCTTTTGTCTTTAGCTGAAATGGTATTTAAGGTAATGGTTTCTACTATTTCAGAGAGTTACTCAGTTTTCCTAGGTCTCTCCCATGTATACATGTTATTAAACTTTTGTCTGTGCTTTTCTCCTGTTAATCTGTCTTATGCCAACTTAATTATTAGGCCAGCCAAAGAACCTAAAAGGGGAGAAGGAAATTTTTTCCTTCCTTACAGATCCAATTGTTAAACAGGAAAACCACAGGTGCAAAACGATATCACTTGTGCTAAAGCCCATGATACGAATCTTAGATTTAATACCTAATCTAATTGCAGTTTGGATCTTGAGTAGAACTGTAATCTTAATTAACCAGTCTGGAATTTTCTGGTCAGTACCAATGAGGTCATCTGCCATGTGGGCCCCCTACATCCTCCCTCCTCCAGAGAAAGAGGATGCAATCTGCTTGTAAAACCCTTGAGGTTTCCTTTCCTCCCCAGAGAAGATGTCCTGACCTAAAAATAATCATTTCTCCTCTTTTGCTAAGAACTCTCTTGACCCATCCTTTTTCCTGTAAAAACTTTCCATTTTGGACAACCCCTCATAGCCCCCTTCTAATTGCTAAGTGTGGGGGGGATGCTGCCCGATTCATGAAATGTCTAATAAAGCCGATCAGATCTTCAAGTTTACTCGGTTGATTTTTTTTTTAATTTATTAATTTTATTTATTTATTTTTGGCTGCATTGGGTCTTCGTTGCTGTGCGCAGGCTTTCTTTAGTTGTGGCGAGCGGGGGCTACTCTTCTTTGAGGTGATGTGAGGCCCTTGTGGAGTTAAAAAAGAAAACCTTTATTTTCTTTTTAATTAATTTATTTATTTTTGGCTGCGTTGGGTCTTCTTTGCTGCACGTAGGCTTTCTCTAGCTGCAGCGAGCGGGGACTACTCTTCCTTGCGGTGCACAGCCTTCTCATTGTGGTGGCTTCTCTTGTTATGGAGCACGGGCTTTAGGCACATGGGCTTCAGTAGTTGTGGCATGTGGGCTCAGTAGTTGTGGCTCATGGGCTCTAGAGCACAGGCTCAGTAGTTGTGGCACATGGGCTCTAGTTGCTCCGCAGCATTTGGTATCTTCCTGGACCAGGGCTCGAACCCGTATCCCCTGCATTGGCAGGCGGATTCTTAACCACTGAGCCACCAGGGAAGCCCCATAAAGATAAACCTTTAAATCAAGTATTTCTGGCATATAAAAAGTAGAAATAATATAACCAACACTCACATACCCACCATCCAGCTTAAGAATCAGAACTACAGAGCTGGTTACACAGGTATGTTCACTTTGTGAGCATTTACTGAGCTGTACTGAGACAGGAGGGAAGGGGGCAGAGCACGACCATTAAAAGAATGACATAACCATTGAGGACATGACAAAAACCGGTTAGAACCAACTAGGCCCAAGGTGGCAGAAGACTCGATTTCCAGTAGACTTGCACCTCATTGTATGCTCATTGTATACATTAGCATATGCTAAATGATACACCCACAGGCGTGATGACAGTTCCCTGAGGCCAACCATAAAAGGCCAAAAAGTGGGCAATGGCCCAATTCCTGGAAATCCCCACCCCTTCCCCAAAATAGTTGGAATAATCCTCCTACTTGTTAACCTATGAAATTACCCAGCCCATAAAAACTAACCACCCCTGCACCCCAAGGCTGCTCTCACCTTTTGAGAAGGACCACGTTCTGCCTATGGAATGAGTATCTCTGCTTTCACTTTACTATGGCTCATTCCTAAATTCTTTCCTGCAGGAAGCCAAGGACCCTCACTTGGTGGCCTGTCCCAGGGACTCACCTGAGACCTGGGACATGACCATCCTCTCACGCCCCATTTCCCTGCGACCTCTTTACAAAGGATATTTAAAAATCTCTACTTCTTACCTATCACTTTGCCTCTTGCTGAATTCCTTCTGCACCAACACGTAATGAACCTGAGCTTCATTAAGTCCTGAGACCAGGTGTGTGGTTTCAGCTGGGAGTTACTGGGTTCGAGTCCCCTCTTAATCCAGAGATTGTGGGTTCAAGTCCCATTTGAGGTGCAACTGGGTTTGGGTCCCAACTGAGGTGCAACTTAGTTCAAGTCCCATCTGAGGTATACGGTTTCAGGACCCTTTTATTTTGTGCTCTTTTTTTGTACATATGTTACCTTTCAATAACATTTACCAAAAAACTGACAGATACAAGTGTAGCTTCTGTGTATTCTCCTAATCTCATCCTCATCTGCAGAGGTCCTGAATATAGAGATTCTCATTCCCAGGCAAGTTTTTGCACTTTTACTGCTACCGAATGCAAGTTCCTGTGCCCAACGCACAGTGAGGCCAAACAAACCGAAACATCAGAGTTTGGAGCAGAGAAAGGTTTATTGAAGGCCCATGCAAGGAGAACAGGTGGCTCATGCCCCCCAAAACCCGAACTCCCCAAAGGGTTTCGGCAAAGCATTTTTAAAGGCAAGGTGAGGAAGGGGTGTCCTAGGGTAGGTGATCAGCTCATGCACAGTTCTCTGATTGGCTGATGGTGAGGTAACAGGGTGGTGTCCCAACTGTTAACATTATCGATCCTTAGGCGCCAGAAAGTCTGGGGGCTATGTGCTCATGATAATCAATTAGTTAATTTCTTCCATTTGGTAGTGGTTTTTAGCATCTGAAAAACCCAGGGAATATACATTAGATACTATTAACTGGGTACTTCAGAGAGGAGCTACAGCACAGGATAAGGGGAGGGGTCTGTCTTCGAAAGGCCCCATAGGGTCTTGCTCAATTACATTACTACATATGCATACATCCATAAGAAGTATGTAGTTTTATTTTGCATTTCTCAAAACTTCATGCAAAGAGTGATCGGAGTATATTCTTCTTCAATTTGTTTGTTTTGCTCCACACTGCTTTGTGTATTATTATAGTCACTAGTAATACATTAGAATAGAAATTCTTGTGAGATATTTATCTACTTTATATTTACCTGTGATTACTTTTCTTCTGCTCTTTGGGACTGCCTACTTGAAACTTTTTTTTTTACATCTTTATTGGAGTATAATTGCTTTACAATGGTGCGTTAGTTTCTGCTTTATAACAAAGTGAATCAGTTATACATATACATATATCCCCATATCCCCTCCCACTTGCGTCTCCCTCTCACCCTCCCTATCCCACCCCTCTAGGTGGTCACAAAGCACCGAGCTGATCTCCCTGTGCCATGCGGCTGCTTCCCACTAGCTATCTACCTTACGTTTGGTAGTGTATATATGTCCATGCCACTCTCTCACTTCATCCCAGCTTACCCTTCCCTCTCCCCATATCCTCAAGTCCATTCTCTAGTAGGTCTGTGTCTTTATTCCTGTCTTACCCCTAGGTTCTTCATGACATTTTCTTTTTTTTCTTAGATTCCATATATGTGTGTTAGCATACGGTATTTGTCTTTCTCTTTCTGACTTCACTCTGTATGACAGACTCTAGGTCCATCCACCTCACTACAAATAACTCAATTTCATTTCTTTTTATGGCGGAGTAATATTCCATTGTATATATGTGCCACATCTTCTTTATCCATTCATC
>NW_020171994.1:964137-968998 GCF_003031525.2 Neophocaena asiaeorientalis asiaeorientalis
CTTTGATTTCTTCAGTGATCACTTCATCATTAAGTAGTGTATTGTTTAGCCTCCATGTGTTTGTATTTTTTACAGATCTTTTCCTGTAATTGATATGCAGTCTCATAGCATCGTGGTCAGAAAGGATACTTGATATGTTTTCAATTTTCTTAAATTTACCAAAGCTTCATTTGTGACCCAAGATATAATCTATCCTGGAGAATGTTCCATGAGCACTTGAGAAAAATGTGTTTTTGGATGGAATGTCCTATAAATATACGTTGCACCAGCCTGAGGCGCGCCGTGCGTTCTCCCGGGGGAAGTTGTCCCTGGATCCCGGGACCCTGGCAGTGGCGGTATATTATTGTGGTTTAGATTTACATTTCCATTTCCATACTAATCAGTGACATTTAACATCTTTTCATGTGCCTGTTGGCCATCTGTATATCTTTGGAAAAATGTCTATTCAGCTGCTCTTCCCATTTTTTTTTTCGGTACGCGGGCCTCTCACTGTTGTGGCCTCTCCCGTTGCGTAGCACAGGCTCCGTACACGCAGGCCCAGCGGCCATGGCTCACGGGCCCAGCCGCGGCGCGGCATGTGGGATCTTCCCGGACCGGGACACGAACCGTGTCCCCTGCATCGGCAGGCCGACTCTCAACCACTGTGCCACCAGGGAAGCCCTCTTTCTATAATTTAAATGGGTATGTTTACTTTTCCCAAAGAAGAGTTAAGGGAATAGAAAAGCACTAACATAGTCGTATTAGTAGATTTGTGGATAGGCCCTGTGGTGGGAAACATTTGTGCCTTGGATTCAATAAATACAGTTCCCGCCGTATGCTGATCATTGTCCCAGGTGCTGAGGGAACGGTAGTGAGAAAGACTGACAAGGTCCCTGTCCCTGCAGAGTTAATGTTCTAGTAGGGAGAGACAGATGGCAAATAAGTACACTAGTAAAATAAACAGCATTTTTTTAGACAGTGATAAAGCCTATGTAGAAAACAAAATGAGATGAAGTGATGGAGGATGGTGATGGTGATGGGGTGATTATTTTAAATGGATTGGTCAGGGAAGGTCGACAAAACATGGAGTTGCCGTATGACTAGGCAATGTAAATCCTCTATATATAGAAATGAAAACTTATGTCTACACAAAAACTCATACACAGTTATTCACAGCAGCATTATTCATAATAGCCAAAAAGTAGAAAGGGCCCAATGTCTTTCAACTGCTGAATAGACAAAAGGTGGTCTATTCCTACAATGGAATAATATTTGACCATAAGAAAGATTGAAGCACTCTTATAACATGAATGAACTCTGAAGCTTTTATGCTAACTGAAAGAAGCCAGGCAGAAAAAACCACTTATCATATGATTCTGTTTATGTGAAGTGTCCAAAATAGGCAAATTTAGGGAGACAGTAAATTAATTGTTGCCTAGGGCTGGGGAGGAGATGGCTGATGGGGGATAATAGCTAAAGGGTACAGGGTTTCTTTATGGGGTGATGAAAATAGTATAAAATTAGGTAGTGGTGATGGTTGTAAAACTGTGAATATACTACAAACCATGGAATTGCACACTTTAAAATGGCTGAATTTTATGGTATGTGAATTATAGCTCAATTTTTAAAAAAGATAAGAATTGTATCATGAATGCTTGAGAAACAATACTTTGCTACTCATGTCAAAGTGAGAGTAAAACATTTAAAAAGAAGGAAAAAAAAGGGTGATGGGTGAGTCAGTCATATGGCTTGTGCGGAAGCATGGTTTCAGGCAAAGAGAATGGCAGGTGCAGAGGTTCTAAGAGTAGGGAGAGCTTGGTTTGTTTGAGGAACAGAAAGAAGACCATATGGCTGCTGTTCCACAGAGGAGGAAGAGAGTGATGAGAGATAAAGTGGAGAAGTAGGTAGAGACCAGATAGCATAGTTTTTCTTCCAGCCATTTTAATGAATTTGGATTTTTTTCTAAACACAGTGAGAAAGCACTGGAGGGTTTCAGGCAAGGAAATTACACGATCTGGTTGGAATTTTGCAAAGATTCCTCTGGCTGCCAGATGAATAGTTTGTGAACTGGGCTATGAGTAGAGGCAGGGACACTAGTTAGAAGGCCACTGCAGGAGTCCAAGCAAGACGTGATGGTGGCCTGGACTTAGAGAAGATGGAGAGAAGTGGATAGATTTAGAACATATTTTGTAGGTAGAACTATGAAGACATACTAATTCACTGAGTGTGAAGTATAAGGGAAAATGAGAAATCAGATATAACTTCTAGAATTTTGGTCTGAAATACAAATAAATAATTGTCCTTTTTTTCGATTTCTCTAGAGATCTTTTGGACTATGGGAAAACATATGACTGTATCTAGTTTTAACTCAAAAAAGCAACATGTGGATCTGTCCTTGTTTCCTTAGTCACTCAGGCACTATTTTATTTTAGTTTTCACCCTTTGCTCTTTCAAATAATCCAACTCCCATCAATAGCTGTGTGATAATAACAATGAACAGTCTTTTCATCTTAATTTTACGGTTCATTGTTATTATGTTATTACTTCCTCCCACTGTTTTTTCTTAGCTCCTACTTATAAACTTAGACTTTCTAGAACATAAACTTGCCAAGAAGGTCACTGCCTGACCATTTGTATCTGCCAGTGAGGTCAACTCAGGGTTCCAAAGAACTACGGGAGGCCACATTTTTCTTGGGAGTTGCCCACGAGTTTTGAATTGTCTGTGGTTTTCAATTACTTCATTCTATCACCATAGCTAATTGAGTTGGCGCTATGTCTTTGGGAAAAAAAGGCTTTGTAATGAAGAGTGAAGGGCTGGCCGACTTACTTCATGCAACTCAGCTAAAAAGCTCTACAGGAGAAACTTAATAAGGTCGTGATAATGTAATTTTTTCTTCTTGTATGCTTTCCAGTTTTAGAAAAGCTTCGGTTTCTAAAATTGCTTTTTAAATTAATGAAGATTTCTTAATACAATAGACTTCTCACTGAGAAATCAAGTAATCAGTATTAACATAATCTTCAATTTTATGACCCATACGGAATTGTGCAATTTCTCATTAAGCTACTTGGAAGATGGTCACCTTTCCTTCAGGTGCTATTTATCTAATAGAATTTGAAAGAGGCCCTTTGCACCCAATAGGTCGAAAACGTGTCTCATTACTTTTCCGTCATGCTTGATTTCTCCTGTGTCCTCTGTTATAAACAGCATTGCCACCCAGACGATCAAGAGTCGGAAACCTCCCTCATCTCTCTCATTTAATCAGTTACTAAGTCTTGTCACCTACCTCCTAAATACCCGACGCATGTGCCGAGTCATCCATCACTATTCATCTCTATTGCTACAGCCGTGGCTCACGCCTCTTTCTCTCTTGCCTAGAACATTGCGATAGTGTTCTGACAAATCCTCCTCTTGTCAGTTGGCTTCCTCTCCAAGGAATTAATTAATTCTTAATTAATTCTACTGCCATGGATTTTTCTAAATGTAAATCTGACTTTTAATCTCCTACCTAAAAACTTTCAATAGCTCCCTATAGCCTGTTGGATAAAATCCAAACCCTTAGCATGGCATACAAGATCCTTCATTATTTGTCCTCTGTTCATTTTTCCAACATCACTTCCTACCCTCTCCCTATGCCATAGGTATCCTGAGTTACTTATAGGGACCCTATATTTGTTATGAGTTTTATGCCCCATTGACTTTGTACATATTGGTCCTCTGCCCAGAATAATGCTTCCTTATTCATCCCTCGCCCCACCCCAGCAAACTCCTATTCTCCTTCACAACCCAGTTCAAATGTCTTCTGTATGAAACTTTCTGAGATCCATTCCTTGACCCTGGGCCCTGATAAAAAGCAGGTACTTAATGAATGCTGCTGAATGGGTAAATGCATTGAATGGATGAAAGTTAGTTCGTGAGGCCAAAGGTGAAAGAGTCAGGAATGAGGACGCTGGGGCACTGAAGTGTGTGAGAAGCTGAACCAGAGAGGTTGGATTACAGATGAGAAAGGAAGGAAAGTTGCAGAGAAAAGAGGGAGGAGCAAAGGCAGATTTGTGGTTTCCCTGGGTTAGGATGACCTTCCTATACTTACCTATTTCTTTCGTAAAAAGGGAAACATGGTAACCACTGAACTGAAACTGCCTGCCGAGGAAAGGCACTGAGAGGCCTTTGTAGAAAGGGGATGGAAAATAAGGTCATATGGAGATACACATTGTTTTTGTTGTTATAAATAGAGCCGTGCTTTCACATAGATTAAAAGAAATACACACCACAAGCAACCCTACATATGTTTATTGTTCTAGTAACTCCTCTTCCTGCTAACATCCCTGGAAAGGTTACCCCTCTCCCTTCCCTCCCACCCCTCCCTGCCCTGAGGAAATTTGGAAAGAAAGCTAAAATCCCTGAGAGCCTATAGAGTTTCCCCTACAACTTTTAACCCACATTCAATGTAGGGAAGAGAGGTACAGTAATAGCTCAGCCCTCAGATATCCCAAGACACTAAATGAAGAAATACTTTAGACTAATAGGACTAGAAATGATCTTGAAGGTCATTTGGTTCAACCCTCAGGTATCACAGATGAGAAAATTAAAGCCAAGAAAGCTTTGATTAGTAGCAGGGCCGGGACCAGAACACAAGTTTTTTTTTTGTTTTTTTTTTTACATTTGCCAATTTATTTATTTATTTGTTTGTTTGTTTGTTTGTTTGAACATCTTTATTGGAGTATAATTGTTTTACAATGGTGTGTTAGTTTCTGCTTTCTAACAAAGTGAATCAGTTATACATATACATATACATATATCCCCATATCCCCTCCCACTTGCGTCTCCCTCCCACCCTCCCTATCCCACCCCTCTAGGTGGTCACAAAGCACCTAGCTGATCTCC
>NW_020171994.1:969181-974997 GCF_003031525.2 Neophocaena asiaeorientalis asiaeorientalis
TTTTTATGGCGGAGTAATATTCCATTGTATATATGGGCCACATCTTCTTTATCCATTCATCTGTCAGTGGACACTTAGGTTGCTTCCATGTCCTGGCTATTGTAAATAGTGCTGCAATGAATACTATGGTACATGACTCTTTCTGAATGATGGTTTTCTCAGGGTATATGCCCAGTAGTGGGATTGCTGGGTTGTATGTGCTTTGTTAATGATACTCATTTAATTTCACACTACTAAAAAATATTGATAGAATATCCATTTCTGACATTTAATGCTTACCACGCCTTTATGGGGCAGGTGTTATTAATTCAATTTAAAGATGATGAAATGAAAGTTCAGAGCAGTTAACTTCTCTGCCCTAAATTCACACACCAAGTAAGTGGCAGGGCTAGGGTTTGAAACCAGTGTCTTGCTAATGCCAGAGCTGATCTCTGATAGAAGAGGGAAACACTCTAAGTCACACCCCTCCTGACCAGCCTAACTGACCCTATTACACCTCCCAAGACCACTCAGTAGAGAAAGGCCACTCTAGTAACTGGTATTCACATAGCCCCTGGTTGAAATATATGTTCTGGACAACAGTCTGTAAAAGAAGCACATAGCATCTTCCTGAGGGAGGCTCATATCTACTGGTTGTATTTCCTCACATCCTTTGTTATCATTCTTATTTTTTAACATCTTTATTGGAGTATAATTGCTTTACATTGTGGTGTTATTGCTGCTGTATAACAAAGTGAATCAGCTATACATATACCCCCATATCCCTTCCCTCTTGCGTCTCCCTCCCACCCTCCCCAGAACCCAAGTTTTATGGCTCTGTTTCCAGCAAACTTTTCGCTACAGCAAATTCTTATTCATTCAACAGAGTTGACCATCAGTCGTGTGCCAGACATTGTGCAATGTCTTAGGGATACAGAGATGAATAAGCCACGGTTTTGGCTCTTAAAACGCAGTCTAGTGGGGGAGGCAGAGAAACACCATTCGCAGTAGTATGGAGCATGGATGAGAGTATTATGCCTAGGATATTATGGGACAACAGAGGAGAGAGATGGAGCAGAGCTTAGGGGTGGGGGGGAGAGAGGTGTCAAGGAAGGAAGTCTTCCTAGAGGAGGTGAAACCTGGTGTGTCTCAGAGAAGAGGAAAATTTAGCCAGAAGTCATGACTTCTGATCATTTATAACCTATATTTTGTGTTTTGCTCATTTAATGCAGATTGTGTCACAGATTCATGAAGTATGTCTTGCCTTCCCCGTAAGATTGTAAGTTTTTTGAAGGAAGGAGCATGTCTTTACTTTGTTAGATTATCCCATAGGGCCTAGCTCCTTCCTGTGTATGGACATGGTAGGTAGTAAACAAATATTTGTTAAGTGAATGGATAAATGAGGGAATAAATAATTATACTTCCTGAGTGCTTACATTTTTTAACTCTTTGAAGCCTTACATAAATTCTATGAAGAAGGAACTATCACTATCTCACTTAAAAGATGAGGAAATTAAGGCACAATGAGGTTACTCGTTATATAGTAGAAACAATGAAGAATCAAGAAATTTGAGTTCTGGACTCCAGCAGGAACTAGACTAACAACCATTTGTGGTAAATAGCTTAGATGTCTATCTCTCCCTGTTTACGCATTATAATCAGACTGGACTACGCTGGCAATGGTGGAAATGACTGGTCTGAGAAACAGCGTGGCTTTGGAATTGTAGGATAGCAAGGGTGTTTGAACAAAACTTTGAGTTGTTCTTTGAGTCTAATTTTCATGTTCCAACCAGTTAGGGAGTCAGCCTGCCTTCTCCCTCCTTACCTACATTCAGTGATTTTCAGCTGCTACCAAAAATCTAAGAACCTAAGTGTTGTCCAAATCTCACCTGTCATCCCCCAGTCTGACTGGAACCCACCCCATGGCCTGCTCCAGAGGAGGTGTCCTGGTGGATCTGTTTTCTAAGCAGTTGGTCCAGATTTGGTTCCAGCAGCTGCATTTCTTTTAGGTTAGTACCATGATGAGGCAAAAAGCTGAAATCTTGTAAATGTTTCATGAAGATACTTGTCCAAAAAAAGATACAGAAACCCAAGGTCTAATAGGACTTTATTTTACATTTCTAACTATTTGATCATGGGTTGGCTGGTGATTTGTTGATTTACTTGTTTTCTTGTTTAGAGTTAGTATAAAAATTCAAATTTCTCTGCCAGACACAGCTGGCAGTCCACTCTCTGCCCACCGATAATCTCACAGATTCTCCAGCTCGGATCCTGGGCTCTAGCTATACTGATCTTTAACACAGAACTCCTGCAGGACATGTTCAGTCTGTTTTTCTTGGACCATTCCCTTGACAACTCCACCTGCCCAGCAATCCGTAATAGGCAGCTGCTCTTAGAGCTTTAGCTGTTAATCCTCTCTGCACCTCTGTAGTGCATTTGGTCTGCTCCCTACAATGTTCCCCTTGTTTGCATGTGCCAGGGTATGCCACAGATTCAAGAAATGCTGGCATCCTCAGCAAGTATTAACTAAGTTCCCAAGTATCTGAATGCTGAAGCAGTGTGCTCAGAAGAGGAGGAGACATGTACAGACAGAAACCCTGGAATGTCATTGGCTTTGATGTACGAGCAGGAGGTTGCCAGAGTCATCTAAGCTAGTTAACAATCAGCTCTGACATTGATTTGCTGTCACGTCTTCAGTTGAGAACACATACAGCGACCATGATTTCTAACATCATGATCCTATTTCTTATTGTTGCTTTTTGCACCCTCAGATAGAAACTGGTGACTGTCCTGTCAGATGGAAAGTGGAGAAAGTTAGGAAAGACAATTAGCAGTGGTAAGGGGAGAGTAAAAAGTGAAGAAAACCACAGAGAAGGTAAAAAGAGCACTGGACAGTGGACCAAGAGACCTAGGTTCTAGTCATAGCTCTTTCATTAACTGGCTGTATGACCTTGGGCAAGGCGTGCCACATCTCAGAGCCTCCAATTCCTCATTTCAAAAGTCTCTTCTGGAGCACAGCTTGTCAACAGGGGAAATTGAAATTGGATAGGTATTAACTGATATTAGAAAATTACTCTTAATTGTATTAGGTGTGGTATTGTGATTATGTTTTCTATTCTAATATTGAGATATAATTGACATACAACATTGTAGAAGCTTAAGATGTACAACATAATGATTTGATATATGTGTGTATTGCAAATGATCACCATAAGTCTAGTTAACATCCATCACATCACGTAGTTACAATTTTTTTTCTTGTGATGAGAATTTTTAAGATCTAGTGTCTTAGCAACTTTCAAATATACAATAAAGTACAGTCATCCCTTGGAATCCATGGAAGATTGGTTCCAAGACCCCCTTGGATACCAAAATCCATGTGTGGGTTTCACATACGTGGATACAGAGGGCCAACTATATTGTTAATTACAGCCACTATGCTGTACATTACATCCCCAGAACTTATTTTACCTATAACTGGAAATGTGATTATGTTTTTCTAAAAAGCATAATCTGTTAGAGATACATACTGATTTTTCTATGAGTGAAAGGACATAATGTCTGAGATTTACTTTAAAATCCTTTTTCCTTCCAAAAAAATTTTTTTTAATTTAGGGAAAGGGTTGGCTAGATAAAACATGAATGGTGAAATGTTAATGATTGTTAAAAATGGGTGATGAGTACATAGGAGTTCATAATATTAGTTTCGGGTTTCCCTGGTGGTGCAGTTTTTAAGAATCCACAGGTTCGAGCCCTGGTCCGGGAATATCCCACATGCCGCAGAGCAACTAAGCCCGTGTGCCACAACTACTGAGCCTGCGCTCCAGAGCCCGTGAGCCACAACTACTGAACCCACGTGCCACAACTACTGAAGCCTGCCTACCTAGAGCCCATGCTCTGCAACAAGAGAAGCCATCGCAGTGAGAGGCCTGCACACTTCAATGAAGAGTAGCCCCCGCTCGCTGCAACTAGAGAAAGCCCGCGTGCAGCAACGAAGACCCAACACAGCCAAAAATAAATTTTAAAAATAAATAAATTTTTTAAAATCCCATAATACTAGTTTCTTTTTTGTATATTTGAAAATTTCAATAATAAAATGTTAAATTAAAAGAGATAAGAACTTGCTTGTTTCAAAGGAAGAGGAGATAGAACATAAAAAATGCATGAGGAATAAAATTAGTTAACATAGGTGTTCTATGTTTTCTACCTGCTTTTATTTTTAGCCATCAAATTAGCCTTATGACCAATACTATATGAAGACAACTATTACGTGCATAAACTACGATTTTTGCGTGATATTTTATTTGGATACCATGAGTCACCAGTACTGACACTTTTTACATGTCATCTAGGCACAACTTCCTTTTACCAGACAACAGCACTACTTTAAATCTTGGCCAGGCCAGCACCTGGAAACAGCTGTTTTCCACTTATTGAATGACAGTGTTCATTCTGGCAATGTGATCTCATTGGAATGAAGATTGCTAAACCCCAAAGTTCATGGAAAGTCCCCACAGGAACCAAGTAGTGGAGTCAGTATTGACTCAGGCATAGAACTTGAGCAATGAAAGAACAAAATCTGTCCAGGAGATTACTGATTACAAAGTAAACTCCGGACTCACTCTCCCACTCAGGTTTATTCAAAATGTTGCAAGTTTGGAAGACCCACCCCTACAATGTAAACTTGCAGAATTTGTGGTGAGCAAAATCTTACATCTTTCCAAGAGCACATCTGGGAATTGGCTTTGCTGGAGAGAGGTGCATTGGTTTCGTGGTCCTACACTCACTCTGGCTAAATGTTACTGTTACCACCTGCTGCCTCCAGGCCAGGTGTGCTTGAGATTGGGCCTTGCCGAAGTCAGGTGAGGGGTGGTGGAGAGGAGGGGGCAGGTGAAACTGGGCCAGCAAGCTGACTCAGCCACATGTTTTTTTCTTGCCATCATGTCCTGCAGCTATTCCAGTAGGCCTCTTAAATTTTGGTATTTGTAAGGGTGTGGGATCCTTTAGGTTACACATCCTGGTCCTCTAGATCACTCACTACTGCTTCTCTTGGCCTATGGCAAATCAGTGTCCCAAGTTTTATTCTGTGAGGTCCCAGCTTCCCCAGGCCTGACTCCTTCCAGAATTCCCTATGTCTTAACACAATAGGAGAAAGATATTGCTCTTATATGTGGGGAAGAATGAGGGGGAAAAAATAGTCACTAACATTTTTTAAATTAATCTATTTTATTTTTTTATTTATTTTTGGATGCTTCGGGTCTTCGTTGCTGCGCCCGGGCTTTCTCTGGTTGTGGTGAGTGGAGACTACTCTTTGTTGTGGTGCGCAGGCTTCTCATTGCGGTGGCTTCTCTTGTTGAGGAGCTTGAACTCTAGGTGCATGGGCTTCAGTAGTTGTGGCATGAGGGCTCAGTAGTTGTGGCACACGGGCTTAGTTGCTCCACGGCATGTGGGATCTTCCCGGACCAGGGCTTGAACCCATGTCCTCTGCATTGGCAGGTGGATTCTTAACCACTGCGCCACCAGGGAAGCCCTAATCACTAACATTTATAAAACACTGACTGCCAAGAATTACTCATGTAATCTTTACAACCATCCTATGTAGTAGGAGCTGTTATTATCCCATTCTACAGATGAGTAAATGGAGTGACAGTGTTGATGTTACATGGGCCATAAGCTGTAGAGGCGGGATGTGAATCCATGTCTGTTTCATGCCTGAGCCCATGCTTTAAACCACCTCACTATATACTGCCCTCTGAAAGAGTACCCACTGAACTGCCGTTTATTGAAGTATACTATAGATGTTCCTGGTGAAGAAGTCGCACCAACTTGAATGTCAA
>NW_020171994.1:975057-990308 GCF_003031525.2 Neophocaena asiaeorientalis asiaeorientalis
ACTTTTCTGATTCTTTTCCATTGTAGTTTATTACAAGATATTGAATATAGTTCCCTGTGCTATACAGTAGGTCCTTGTTGTTTGTCTATTTTATATATAGTAGTGTGTATCTGTTAATACCAAACTCCTAATTTATCCATCTCCCGCTCCCCTTTGGTGACAATACGTTTGTTTTCTATGTCTGTGAGTCTATTTCTGTTTTGTAAATCTTTTTGTTTGTTGCCACCACGCTTAACCCAGTTCCTTGTGTGATACATGCGTTAGTTCATTAGAAGGAGTGAGAAGAACAGGTTTTCCTCTGAGGTACTGTTGGGTAACTCTTCTTTAAAACAACTAAACATTTCTGGGGTTTAGGAACAGTGTAGAGACTGAAGATGTACTTTATTCCGTGGGATCCTAAATCATGAGTCAATGAGTTAGAGACTACTCATTTAGGGGAGATGTTTACAAACCAGAAAGAGCAATGTTGATGAAAGCTAAAATAGATCTAGAGATGGAATTCCTCTCCTAAAGACTCACCATTTGCATGGGAAGGTGATTTTGGAAGGGAACATTTCCCCAGGGCTCTGGTAGACAGAATCCCTGTTGTGGGTACTGCTGTAGATGTTACAACTACATGGTTGTAACTCAGAGGAAGGCAAGCAAAAGAAAACAGGAGAGTTGGATGAAACTCATTAGAAAAATCTTCCTGGAAGAGGTGACTTAAGATGGAAATCGAAGACAACAATGTACAAAAAATAAAGGAAAGAAATGGGAAATCAAGATGAGGGGAATGGCACGTGCAAAGGGTTAAAACCATGTGTATCAGATTAGTTTGGCATATTTGACTGGATTGCAGAATAAGAAAAGATTAAACAACAATCACTTATTGAGTACCTACTATATATCAGGCATTGTGCTAGGCATTGAGAATGCAAAGGAGAACCCAATATGGTCCCAAGTAGTCTTTGGGGACCTCTCCATCTAGCAGGAGGGGCTGGGGCGCACATAAACACTCATGGTCCAACGGTGCTGTGGTCGAGGAACGTAGCAGCGTCACGGGGCCACTGATGGTAAGTGACCTGGTACCGAGAAGTTAGGCAGGCTTCTCAGATGAAGGACATTTGAGCTGGATTTTGAGGGATGGAGGCTTTTGCCAGGAGGGGCAGTGGAGGGACGGGAAGGACATTCCGGGCAGAGGGAGCAGGATTTGCATGAAAGCGCCTTCTGGAGGGCGGGACGATGGCTGGTGGGGTGCGGGATTGGCAGCAGCAGAGGCGGCAGAAAAGGTGCTTGGGAGCAGCTTATTCAAGGCTTTGTTGGCCAGGCTGAGAGTTTTGCACCTTGTTCCGTGAGCGATAGGAAGCCGCCGAAGGTTTTTGTGAAGGCGGAGGAGGGACGGGCCAGGAAGACAATTCTTGGAGAGGCTCGAAGCGGGTAGACTGATTGGGAGGCCCTCTCAAGGGTCCTGACAAGAAGTGGCAAGTGCTCTGGCCCAGGACTATGGCAGTGAGAGCAGAGAGCAGGGGACCAGTCCAGGGACGTGTCAACAGGTAGAAACCGCAGGGCTGGCTGTCATGGAGGGTCCAGGAGAGAGAAAAGGTGACAGTGACCCTGAGCTTCCAGCTCGGGTCCGTGGTGACGCTGTTAACTGAGATGAGATGGGGAGCACAAGACTATGAACTGACAGGGGCATGAGTGGGGACAGGTGACAAGTTCAGCTGGGACCCGTTGGGTTTGGGATGGCGGTGCGACTTGTGAGTGGACATGTCCAGCAGGAAGCGGGGTGGGAGATGGGGCTGAGAGACCACTGGGGTTCAAGTGGCATTAGCTGACCCTGTGGGACCGGATGGAGTGTCTCTTTTCCCGTTTACTCCTCCAGGGCAAGGGCTGGGGACAGAGCCAGGTGAGCCCCAGCATGAAAGGGGTGTGATGTGGGGAGGACACCGGCCCAGGATGGGAAGACATCTTTCTCCCAGCCCCTCCCGGAAACCTTGTCCCTTCCCCTCGGGACCAGTGTCCCCTTTCCAGGGCTGCGCTCCCGCCAGCGAAGGGAGGTGCTCTGTGCACAGAACCCATGTCACACAGGGGCCGCGAGCCACGGAAAGGACAGTCGTCACTTCAGCTTTGAGTTCTTCAGTGGGGGAGTGTCTTCTAATGAAATCCAATAAATTAGCCACCGGGGATTTGGGACAGAAAGGACGAATACAAGGGCTACACAGTGACGGCTGGAGCGTTCAGTGCAAACAACTGAGCCTTCAGTGCTGCGGAGCCAGAAGCACATTCACGAGGGCATTTTTAAAGATCCAGTCTGTGCGAACCACCGTGGGTCTCCTAGGAGCCCTAACACTTTCATTAGACCTAGTGGGTCTCATAACCAAATCCCATAATCCCATAAATCTGTAGCAACAAGTTAGCCACGAGAGTTTCACTTACACTCTGAATGCAGGTACCATATTGTTCTTATAACCATTGAAAGGCGTTGCTTTAACTGAGATTTGCCATCGTCACCATCACCTGAGTTGGGGACATAGAAACTAGTAATGTGCTTACACAAGCGTACACATGTACACACGCACACATATGCACACATTCTTTGTCGCTTCAGTGTCTGCTGTATTTGCTCTCAACCGAGTCCTGGACTGGGAACTAATACTGGGACCGGGTTACTTAGGGTTTAGCACAGGATCTAGCTACCTCAAGGCCTCTTCCCCACTGCCTCCTATCTTCCCTTTAGGAGCAGTACACCTACTTGGGGTCCTCTCCCCAGATGCAATCTGAAGGCAACCCAGAAATTCTGGAGCTCCCACCACTGGGAACAGTAACTGTTCACCTCCCCACACCACCCACAATGCCACAGTTATCCCCTGATTCGCTACTACCAGTCCATCCTAGGCTGTTGCCTCAGAAATGCTGTCCCAAAACAAACTGAGACTCATCATTAGCTCTGACAGCAACTTGGGGACCATGGCTGTCTGTTGCCAGCTGCTTTAGGTAGTGAATAACTGGACCTCAAGTGTGAGGAATGTGAGAGAACCGAGGATTAGCTCCCAGGCCCCAAAGTGCTGAAAGCTAGTCTACCCTGCTACTGAAGATACCAATCAGGAAGTGAACTGTGTTCTCTCTGAGGTGCCCCAAAGTTTGCAAAGAACCCCTAGGAAACTCCGACTTCGTTTTAGCCTCTGATGCTTGACCCTGACCTATGACACTTGACCTAATCTTATTTTCAGAATGCTCTTTCCAGGATGGCCTTAGCCTCCCAATGATTTCTTTGTTAAGTCCCTGAGGTCCTAAAGCCAATCGCTAAGAACTTTGTCAGGGAGAGGACAGACCCCGGTTAACTCCAAGTCTTGAGAAACCCCTTGCCTTTCATGGGCTTTATATATAGTCAGCCAGTCCCCTAGACCCGTAGGACCTAACTCTGCTTTCTCTTCTGAAGCTAGGAAGAGGGTAGTTATGGGTAGGTGCAGTCTCAGATAACCCCCAGGTCAGGGCAGATCTGACCTGTTGCATCCCATAAGTCTGAGGGGCGTCTCCTCCAGTCCCTGTTAAAGCCATCTTCTGTACCTCCTCACTTCCAGAGCCCAGGAAGTGAACTACTGTGGACACTGTTGCTCCCCAGGTGTAAGGGTCTCAGAACTCCTGAAATATTCTCCTACAGGCTCTTGGATCTCCTGGTTCACAGAAGCAGTTTTCCAAGGAGCCCTTGAGGGCTGGCTAGCAGGGCAGGGTCCTTGCATCCAGGGCACTCATCACTAGTTCTGTGGCCCTGACCAACGGGGAAGATCTCACGGGTCAGGGCAGAGATGGGGTAGGATCCCCAAGCCCAGTGGAGTTATTCCTTTCCCTGCCCAGGAGAGAGGCACCAGAATCAGTTTCTCACCCTGAAAGGGGATGAGTTACTAGTCCACTGATGCTGTAGAGTAAACGTCTTCTCCCCCATCCTGCTTTTTATACACCCTATGTAATGGGCAGCCATTGCCCCCAAGTTGCTATCAGAGCTAATTATGAGTCTCAGTTTGTTCCTGGAACAAATAGTAAACCAAGGTAGAGAGCCCAAGTTCTTGGTTATCTCAAAGCAAGCTGTTTCTATACTTGAATGGCTTGGGGTCTCAAGAATGCCAGCCTACCAAGGAGCAGGTCCAGTGATGAGGGCATTTGAGCCCCCAGGCTCAAAGAGAGTTGAGAGGCTACTCTGGGGCCTTTCATCCTCTCCCCACAATCAGCCCAAGAGGCAAGATTTATGAGAATGAGCCATTCCTATCTAAAGGAACTTCAGAGCTTACAGGAGGGTTAAGTAAGAGCCAGCTGAGGTCACCTACCCTACCCTGGGAAACCCTAAAGCTAGAATATGCAAAAAACCCCCAAGTTTTAGCTGTTGTTAACCTCAGTGGTGAAGGCCTTAGCCAAAGGGGACAAGTGGTACCATCTTGTAGATACAAATAACCTAGTGCTTAAGGTCTCAGATTCTGGAGTCAGACTGACTTGTGTTTGAGTTCAAGTTCTGCCACTTTTTAGCTTTGTGACCTGGGGACAAGCTACTCAACCTCTCTGAACCTTAGTCTTCTCATGGATAAAATGGAGACTATAGATGTACTCAGCTCACAGGGTTATTGTGAGTATTGAATGAATGGATGCACGGTAAGTCTTTAACATAAGACTTGACTGGAGCAAGAGTCCAGAAATGCTGCTTGAGTGTGTTGCTATCACAGATCTCATCAGCATGCTCACTGAGATACAGTAGAGAAAGAAAAGACCAGTGGCCAACTACTACACAGGCCGAATTGTCTGGTACCAGTGCTTCATCAGGCCACACTTGAGCACACTGATTTCCAGATACTGTTTATAACAGGGTCCTTGTTTCCTCCCGTGCTTCACGAGACCCGAGTTGTGGGTGCCTCCAGAACTGTGGTGGGATTTGTAGACTATTCATTTATGTGCTTTACTCCCACCCAGCCATCACTGAGTTTTGTCACTTGTAGCCCAGGGGCCTTTCCCCAAAAGCCAGGCTCTTGTTCTCTCTCCTAGTACATGTGACCGAGGTGTGGGTGGGTTCCTCAGGGACCGATAAGATCTGGGATACTTAGTATAAGCACTGTTTTCCAAGTGAGTGTATTAGGACAGGTCAGGTGGGCGGCCCGAGCCAAGGAAGTGACATTTACTAGCCTAGCCAGGCTGGTCCTTGGGAAATTGCTTCAGAACTAACTAGGCAGAATTGGTAATAATACAGATTCCTTGACCCATCCTCAGAGACTCTGGAGAAGAACACAGGGTTGGATAAACTCCCAAGAGGAGCCCGATGCACAGCTAGGCTTCAGAAGCCAGGCGTGTCTGAGCAACGGTAATCCTCACATTTCAGTGCACATTGGATTCACTTGGTGGGGTGGGACTTGATAAAAATGCAGATTTATAGACCCCAGCCCACTAAGATCTTCTGATCTAGTGGTTCCTGATAGGCCTCAGAAACCTGCATTTTTAATCAGCACCCCCAGGAACTCTGGCCTGGGGGAAATGATGACTCCCTTCGTAACCATTCCTGGCTAGGGCAACCCAAAGATTCTCCAGAGAAGGAAGGCATTGCATAATCGATTACGTTTCTATACCCCTTTCATGTTAATATATAATCTCCTAAATCCCTTTCAGAAATTGTTGAAATATTTTCTCATTCTTGTGATGATATATAATAAAGAGTGATTCTGAGCAACAAATATCTTTTTTAAACACCTTTATTGGAGTATGATTGCTTTACAATGGTGTGTTAGTTTCAGCTGTATAACAAAGTGAATCAGCTATACATATACGTATATCCCCATATCTCCTCCCTCTTGCAGCTCCCTCCCACCAAATATTTTTATTTTTGATCATTATATTATTGAAGATTATATTAGTTATTTATCGCTTTGAAACAAATTATCCCCAAATTAGCAGCTAAAACAACATTAATTATTTCACAGTGTCTGTGGGTTAGGAATCTGGGCCTGGCTTTGTTGGTTGCCTCTGGCTCAGGGTCTCACACAAGGCTGCAATCAAGGCATTGGCCATGGCCTGTGGTCTCCTTTGAAGGCTCAGCAAGAGTAGGGTCTGCTTCCAAACTCACTCATGTGATTGTTAGAAGGATTCAGTTCCTTTCTGACTGTTGTCCAGAGACATCAGTTCCTTGCCATGTGGACCACTTCTTAAGGCAACTCACAGCTCACAACAGGGAAGCTGGCTTCCTTCAGAGTGAGCAAGGGAGAGAGACAGACAGAGAGTCAGAGAGACAGAGAGAGAAATGCAGTGAGAGTAAGCCCAGTAAAAGCCAGATTTTTGTAGCCTGATTTTGGAAGTGAAATCCCATCACGTCTGCCATACTCTGTTAGAAGCAAGTTGCTAGGTACAGCTCACACTCAAGGGGAGTGGATTACACAAGGGCCTGAATATCAGGAGGCAGGAATCATTGGGGGCCATCTTAGAGGTTTCCAACAACAAATATCATATTTTAAAGCACATTTTAATGCAATATTTAATATTGTTCAAAATATAGGAAAATGATTTACCTTGAGTGATACATGCTATTTAAAATATGTAAAACAAAACATGATTTATTTATTCTAAAATAAAGAAAACAATTTTAGTCTTGCAGTACAGTACTTTGAAAAGTACAGCTGTACAGTACAGCTGCTGGCATACAGGGGCATGTTCTCATCTTTGAAAGTTTGCAACTTGAAGGTTCTTATGTAGGGGTTACTGTATTATGGCTTAGGTTTTATTTTTATTTATTTTAAAAATATTTATTTATTTATTTATTTTGGCTGCGCTGGGTCTTAGTCGCGGCATGCATGCAGGATCTCAATGTTAGGGAAGTTTTCGACTATCATCTCTTCAAATATTTTCTCAGCCCCTTTCTTTTTCTCTTCTTCTTCTGGGACCCCTATAATTTGAATGTTGGTGCATTAAATGTTGTCCCAGAGGTCTCTGAGACTGTCCTCAATTCTTTTCATTCTTTTTTCTTTATTCTGCTCTGCAATAGTTATTTTCACTACTTTATCTTCCAGCTCACTTATCCGTTCTTCTGCTTCAGTTATTCTGCTATTGATTCCTTCTAGAGAATTTTTAATTTCATTTATTGTGTTGTTCGTCATTGTTTATTTTGCTCTTTAGCTCTTCTAGGTCCTTCTTAAACGTTTCTTGTATTTTCTCCATTCTATTTCTAAGATTTTGGATCATCTTTACTATCATTACTCTGAATTCTTTTTCAGGTAGACTGCCTATTTCCTCTTCATTTGTTTGGTCTGGTGGGTTTTTACCTTGTTCCTTCATCTGCTGCATATTTCTCTGTCTTCTCATTTTGTTTAACTTACTGTGTTTGGGTCTCCTTTTCACAAACTACATGTTCATAGTTCCCATTATTTTTGGTGTTTGCCCCCAGTGGGTGAGATTGCTTCAGTGGCTTGTGTAGGCTTCCTGGTGAAGGGAACTGGTGCCTGTGTTCTGGTGGGTGCGGCTGTATCTTGTCCTTCTGGTGGCAGGGCTGTGTCCAGCGGTGTGTTTTGGAGTGTCTGTGAACTTAGTATGACTTTAGGCAGCCTCTCTGCTAATGGGTGGGGTTGTGTTCCTTCTAGTTGCTTGGCATGGGGCTTCTAGCACTGGAGCTCATTGGCCGTTGGGCGGAGGTGGGTCTTAGTGTTGAGACGAAGATCCCTGGGACAGCTCTCACCAATTGATATTACATGGGGCTGGGAGGTTTCTGGTGGTCCAATGTCCTGGACTCGGCTCTCCCACCTCAGAGGCTCAGGCCCAACCACCGGCTGGAGCACCAAGACCCTGCCAGAAGCATGGCTCAGAAGAAAAGGAAGAAAGAAAAAAAAGCCAGACAGAGCCCTAGGAAAAATGGTAAAAGCAAACCTAAACAGACAAAATCACACAAAGAAGCATTACATATACACACCCACAAAAAGAGAAAAAGGAAAACAATAAAAATAAATTTAAAAATTTTTTAAATAAAAATAACAAAAAAATTAAAAACTGAGGAGAGCAACCAAACCAATAAGCAAATCCACCAATGATAATAAGCACTAAAAACTAAACTAAGATAAGCATAAACCCAGAAACAAATCAGATGAAGAAAGCAAACCCAAAGTCTACAGTTGCTCCTAAAGTCCACCTCCTCAATTTGGGATGATTCGTTGTCTATTCAGGTATTCCAGAGGTGCAGGGTACATCAAGTTGATTGTGGAGATTTAATCCGCTGCTCCTGAGGCTGCTGGGAGAGATTTCCCTTTCTCTTCTTTGTTCGCACACCTCCTGGGGTTCAGCTTTGGATTTGGCCCCACCTCTGCGTGTAGGTCACCTGAGGGTGTCTGTTCCCTGCACAGACAGGAGGGGGTTAAAGCAGCAGCTGATTAGGGCTCTCCTGCTCACTCAGCCGGGGGGAGGGAGGGGTATGGCAGTCAAAATTGGAATGCGGGGCGAGCCTGCAGCTGCCGGCATAACGCTACAACAGCCTGAGGCACGCCATGTGTTCTCCTGGGGACGTTGTCCCTGGATCACAGGACCCTGGCAGTGGTGGGCTGCACAGGCTCCTGGAGGAGGTGGGGTGGTAGTGACCTGCACTTTCACACAGGCTTCTTGGTGGCGGCATCAGCAGCCTTAGCATTTCATGCCCATCTCTGGGGTACGAGCTGATAGCTGTGGCTTGTGCCCATCTCTGGAGCTCGCTTAGGCGGTGCTCTGCCTTCTGTGGGCACACGGGGAAGGAATCCCCTCTCCTCGCACACCCTTGAAACAATGGTCTCTTGCCTCTTCAGCAGCTCCAGACCTTTTCCCGGACTCCTTCCCAGCTAGCTGTGGTGCACTAGCCCCCTTCAGGCTGTGTTCGCGCAGCCAACCCCAGTCCTCTCCCTGGGATTTGACCTCCAAAGCCGGAGCCTCAGCTCCCAGCCCCCGCCTGCCCAGGCGGGTGAGCAGACAAGCCTCTCGGGCTGGTGAGTGCTGGTCAGCACCGATCCTCTGTGCGGGAATCGCTCCGCTTTGCCCTCCGCACCCCTGTGGCTGCGCTCTCCTCCGTGATTCCGAAGCTTCCCCCCACCCTGCCACCTGCAGTCTCCGCCCGCGAAGGGGCTTCCTAGTGTGTGGGAACCTTTCCTCCTTCACAGCTCCCTCCCAGAGGTGCAGGTCCCTATTCTTTTGTCTCTCTTTTTTCTTTTGCCCTACCCAAGTACGTGGGGAGTTTCTTGCCTTTTGGGAGGTCTGAGGTCTTCTGCCAGTGTTCAGTAGGTGTTCTATAGGAGTTGTTCCACATGCAAGTGTATTTCTGATGTATTTGTGGGGAGGAAGGTGATCTCCACGTCCTACTCCTCTGCCATCTTGAAGGTCTCCAAATTTTACATTTTCTATCTATTGGCTGCCTTCTACCTAGGAACTGCCTTTCTGCAGCAGACCTTGGGCTGGAAACCACCCAAGAAATGTTCATGGAAAACGAGGAGTTAAATTCTTAGGTGGGCAGCGTCACCCCCTCTCAAAACGTGATTTATTGAGAAATGCATTTAAACACAACATTGCAGTATGTTTTGTTTGGAGACTGAATGTATATTAAGATGTCAAAAGCAATTTAACTATGTGTAATGTATCAAAAAATAGAAACTGCTTTCATGTGATGTTTGAAATTCTTACATTTTGTACTATAAAAATAAATTCACTTATTTACATAATTTTAGTATTTTGTTTCTAAGTGATGGCATTAGAAAAAGGTGCTGCTATTTCTCCACACCTTCTACATAAATAATACAGCAAATGTGTTTAATTTTCCCCCCAATAAATGTAGAGCCAAATTGTATATAATTGTCACTACACTTTCAATTTTGTGATTGATGTTTGAAGCATGAGAGATAGCTTAATGTACCATGTAAATTTTTGGGATTAGAGGTTGTCACTTAAGAATCTGGTAAAAGAGCAGCTTCAGACAATGCATCAACTGGCTAGGGCTGTCATAACAAAGTGTCATAGACTGGGTGGCTTAAACAATAGAAATGTATTGTGTCAGAGTTCTGAGGGCTAGAAGTCCAGGATCAAGGTGTTGGCATGGTTGATTTCTTCTGAGTCCTGTGTCCTTAGTTTTTAGATGGTTATTTTCTACCAGTGTCTTCAGATGATCTTCCCTCTGTGTCCTAATCTCCTCTTTTTATTGATATAAGGACACCAGTCATACTGGATTAGGGCTCACCCTATTATTGGCCTCATTTTAACTCAATTACCTCTTGAAAAGGAGCTATCTCTAAATACAGTTACATTCTGAAGTCCTGGGGGTTAGGACTTCAATATATGAATTTGGAGGGAACACAGTTCAGCCCACAAGGGACAAATTTTCAAAAGTGCTGCCATGCTTCTCATCCTTATTCACTTATATTTCAACAGCAGTCTTTCTTAAGCTTCTTGTCTATTAGCCAACAATCCACTGTAGGCATAAATGGAACAATACATGACTATCAACAAAACCAACTAAAAAGCCACATAATGATCCAACCAACAGGCTAGCCACTAACTGCCAAGTGGGCTCACTACCTATGCTCTAGAAGTTATCAAACTGTTCTCTTTTTAAATGAACAATTTTAAACACTTTTAAATATTGATTTTGTGAATAGAAATGGGAAAAAATGCCATTACTGGCTTTAATGATGTTAAACTGTGGGTTTGTGAACCACCTCGTGGGAAATGCCACCCAAATCCAGACTTCATATCTTCCCCATAGCTGAGTCACCCAGTGTTCATTAATTGCTTTCCACCTGCCCAGGCTCTGGACTTGGTGCTGTGCAAGAGACCTTCACTTATGCATCTCATTTAGCTGCTCTAACAAAGGAATTGGGTCAATTCTTGGGTACCATGAACTTCACTCTAAAATCCTAGAGGAAGGGTTTTTGTTTGTTTGTTTGTTTTGGCTGTGCCACAGGGCTTACGGGGTCTTAGTTCCCTGACCAGGGATCGAATCCGGGCCCCCCTGCAGTGGAAGCATGGAGTCCTAACCACTGGACCGCCAGGGAAGTCCCTGAAACCCTAGAGGAAGGTTAACAGTAAAACATAATAAGGCACCAGGTCTGGCAAGTACCATAGCCCCTTAAAAAGCCCAGAAGCTTCCCCATATAAGTTGCCACAAAAATCTCCACCTATTTCCTCATCCTCCTGTAATTAGACTTGCTGTTCTTCAAGCATTACCATTTGAGAAAAAAAAGGGAAAATAATTATTCAATTTTCTTTCTGCTTCATTTAATTATTGGTTTTGCTACCACCAATTTCTGTTATTTTCTTTGGCTAAGATTCAGCATTTCACCAACATTAAAGGTTAAATAAGCTCTTGTGGGCTGGACTTGGAACCAAATCATCATTTATGTGATTGACTCCTGGGAAAATGGGATCTGAATTCCAAATTACTATTTACTACATTTTTGGAACCAGCTCTGCTTGTAAGCTTGGAACTGCTTGCTTCCTGTCTGACAATTACCAATTTAAAAAGAATAGGAATTCAATAAAATATATTTAACATTAAAATTCTACTAAGCATGGCTGATTCTTTCTTTGAGAGTTCAGAAAGCCCTTCAGGATCTTGCCCTTGTTATAAACGGCAATTGAAGTGCTGCAGGAGTTCTAGGAAAGTGTGCTGACCTCAGCACTTCCCTAGAAGTGGGCAACCCCTCAGCCCAAAATGGGCTGAACCTGGTCTCAGAATTTCACAATCATTTCAGAAGCTGCTACTTTCCCTTAAACTGAGAGGGTCAATCAAGATCATCTGTCCACGCTCAGTGGCGTTGGTTTCGAGCACTTTTCTGGCCCTGGGCGAAGATACCCAAGACTCAGAAGACATAGCCAAGACGTAGTTTCTGCTCAAGATGTTATCTTTTATGAGTAAGCTTAGATTTTTACAATGGGCAAGTTTTATGCCTTTGTATCCTCTAGCTTTTCTCCAGTTGTATTTTGGGAGACCTAGGATCTGTCTCTTTGTTGGTTTTTCCTTTTTTAGTGTGTCGGTCACCATTATGATCCATGGCAGGCAGAGTAGCAGGACATTTTGGTAGGGCTTTGGCAGGCTCATATTTTATTTATTTATTTTTAAAATAAATTTATTTATTTATTTGTTTATGGCTGCATTGGGTCTTCATTGCTGCGCACGGGCTTTCTTTAGTTGCTGCGAGCGGGGGCTGCTCTTCGTTGCGGTGCATGGTCTTCTCGTTGCAGTGGCTTCTCTTGTTGCGGAGCATGAGCTCTAGGAGTGCAGGCTCAGTAGTTGTGGCACATGGGTTCAGTTGCTCTGCGGCATGTGGGATCTTCCCGGACCAGGGATCGAACCCGTGTCCCCTGCATTGGCAGGTGGATTCTTAACCACTGCGCCACCAGGGAAGTCCTGGCAGGCTCATATTTTAAATGGCAAAACCAGTTCTAAAAACTGCCGTAACAGAAGTTAGCTCATTACTTGAAGGTTTTCTCAGGTGATCCCCACTACTAAAACATTTCTTCTGTGCCTCATTAAAGCCCCCCTCTGTGTTCTGTGCTCAGCAAGCCATGGGTACAGGACACTGTTTACTGGGTACATTATATTCACTTGACAAATATGCAGACATGTAGACAAGATCACGATGATTGAGGGCTTAGGCAATGTGGCAGCTGTAGCGAGTATGGTGTAGGCTGCATTGTCCAACAGACATAGAAAAAGCAAAATCGGGCACACTTGGGAGCATATTTCACAAGCCAAGCCAAGAAAGGTGGCTCCCTTCCTAGAAGCTCTGAAGCCATGGCGACTTTAGTTATTTAGTAATATTTTCTGGAATATACTATTTAGTGATGATGTTCATTAAATGGTGTGTGGGGGCGTGTCTCAGGAAAATTGGAATCTGACTCCTAAACACACCTCTTGTGAAATAAAGCTGAACTGGTTTGAGGGAGGTGTAGGAAAAGGAGTGGCAACAGATATAGGAAAAGACACAAAGAAGGAAAATAATAGAAGGAAGAAATAGAGAAATAACCGAAGCAACATGAGGGTTGTTTTTTTTTTTTTTCTTGCGGTACACGGGCCTCTCACTGTTGTGGCCTCTCCCGTTGCGGAGCACAGGCTCCGGACGCGCAGGCCCAGCGGCCATGGCTCATGGGCCTAGCCGCTCCGTGGCATGTGGGATCTTCCCAGACCAGGGCATGAACCCGTGTCCCCTGCATCGGCAGGCGGACTCTCAACCACTGCGCCACCAGGGAAGCCCAAGGGTTGTTCTTTTTGTTTAAAAATTTCATAGTACTTTGACACAAGACATTACTTAAGCCACTGGAATCAGAAATGTCCTTTCCTTTATCCTCAGACTGGATGTTGCCTGGTGATCCAAATTAGAAGGTTTTGTGATTGTCTTTTAATTGAAAATATCTTGACATCTTTGAAATCTTTCTCAAGCATTCAGTTATAGCCCATCAAAGTGACTTAATTTTAAAATAAAATACAAAAATAATTTGCTGAATAATTAATACAGCTTTGAATGACTTTTCTCAGAAGTCCCTAAGCACAGGATATAAAATGCTATTTTCTGGGTCACAGTCATCCATGAGCTGTGGGGGCCAATCTGCACTCAGAGTTTCACAGTCCTTGTGTGGACCCTACTGATGCAGCCTAGTGTTTTCTGAAGTTGTAACTACTGGCACCTAGTCGGCTCTTTATTAGGTCATCCTGTATTTTCATCTCTGTCTGCAGAGAGAATCCCAATCTAAAGCGCATTCACAGACAAGAGTTTTATGGACAAACGCACCTAACATATGTGGCAACTTGATTGAGTCGTGGTTAAGAAACAAACACCACAACGGCAGTTTACAGACTTCTCTCCCACTTCAAATTTTGAGCTCAAATATTGTGTCATTACCTTCAAAATTCACTGCTGCAGAACAGAATAAAGAAAAAAGAATGAAAAGAAATGAAGACAGCCTAAGACACCTCTGGGACAAAATTAAACGTAACAACATTTGCATTATAGGTGTCCCAGAAAGAGAAGAGAGAGAGAAAGGACCAGAGAAAATATTTGAAGAGATTATAGTCGAAAACATCCCTAACATGGGAAAGGAAATAGCTACCCAAGTCCAGGAAGTGCAGAGAGGCCCATACAGGATAAACCCAGGGAGAAACATGCCAAGACACATAGTAATCAAATTGGCAAAAATTAAAGACAAAGAAAAGCTATTGAAAGCAGCAAGGGAAAAACAACAAATAAGGTACAAGGGAACTCCCATAAGGTTAACAGCTGACTTCTCAGCAGAAACTCTACAAGCCAGAAGGGAGTGGCATGATATACTTAAAGTGATGAAAGGGAAGAACCTACAACCAAGATTACTCTATCCAGCAAGGATCTCATTCACATTCGAGGGAGAAATCAAAAGCTTTACAGACCAGCAAAAGCTAAGAGAATTCAGCACCACCAAACCAGCTCTACAACAATTGCTAAAGGAACTTCTCTAAGTGGGAAACACATGAGAAGGAAAGGGCCTACAAAAACAAACCCAAAACAATTAAGAAAATGGTCATAGGAACATATATACTGATAATTACCTTAAATGTGAATGGATTAAAAGCTCCAAACAAAAGACATAGGCTTGCTGAATGGATACAAAAACAAGACCCATCTATATGCTATCTACAAGAGACCCACTTCAGACCTAGAGACACATACAGACTGAAAGTGAGGGGATGGAAAATGATATGCCATGCAAATGGAAATCAAAAGAAAGCTGGAGTAGCAATACTCATATCAGATAAAATAGACTTTAAAATAAAGAATGTTACAAGAGACAAGAAAGGACACTACATAATGATCAAGGGATCAATCCAAGAAGAAGATATAACAATCATAAATATATATGGACCCAACATAGGAGCACCTCAATACATAAGGCAACTGCTAACAGCTCTAAAAGAGGAAATCGACAGTAACACAATAATAGTGGGGGACTTTAACACCTCACTTACACCAATGGACAGATCATCCAAACAGAAAATTAATAAGGAAACAGAAGCTTTAAATGACGCAATAGACCAGATGGATTTAAGTGATATTTATAGGACATTCTATCCAAAACCAGCAGATTACACTTTCTTCTCAATGCGCACGAAACATTCTCTAGGATATATCACATCTTGCATCAAAAATCAAGCCTCAGTAAATTTAAGAAAATTGAAATCGGGTTTCCCTGGTGGCACAGTGGTTGAGAGTCTGCCTGCCGATGCCGGGGACGTGGGTTCGTGCCCTGGTCTGGGAAGATCCCACATGCCGCGGAGCGGC
>NW_020171994.1:990657-1017879 GCF_003031525.2 Neophocaena asiaeorientalis asiaeorientalis
TTTGAGAAGATAAACAAAATTGATAAACCATTAGCCAGACTCATCAAGAAGAAGAAGGAGAGGAATCAAAGCAATAAAATTAGAAATGAAAAAGGAGAAGTCACAACAGGCATGACAGAAATACAAAGCATCCTAAGAGATAACTACAAGCAACTGTATGCCAATAAAATGGGCAACCTGGAAGAAATGGACAAATTCTTAGAAAGGTAAAAACCTTCCAAGGCTGACCCAGGAAGAAATAGAAAATATGAACAGACAAATCACAAGTAATGAAATTGAAACTGTGATTAAAAATCTTCCAACAACATCACTAATTATTAGAGAAATGCAAATCAAAACTACAATGAGGTATCCCCTCACACCAGTCAGAATGGCCATCATCAAAAAATCTACAAACAATAAATGTTGGAGAGGGTGTGGAGAAAAGGGAACCCTCTTGCACTTTTGGTGGGAATGTAAATTGATATGGCCACTATGGAGAACAGTATGGAGGTTCCTTAAAAAACTAAAAATAGAATAACCATATGACCCAGCAGTCCCACTACTGGGCATATACCCAGAGAAAACCCTATTTCAGAAAGACACATGCACCCCAATGTTCATTGCAGCACTACTTACAATAGCCAGGTCATGGAATCAACCTAAGTGTCCATCGACAGATGAATGGATAAAGAAGAAGTGGTACATATATACAATGGAATATTACTCAGCCATGAAAAGGAACGAAATTGGGTCATTTATTAAGATATGGATGGATCTAGAGATTGTCATACAGAGTGAAGTAAGTCAGAAATAGAAAAACAAATATCGTATATTAACGCATATATGTGGAACCTAGAAAAATGGTACAGATGAACAGGTTTGCAAGGCAGAAATTGAGACACAGATGTAGAGAACAAACATATGGGCACCAAGCAGGGAAACGGCTGGGGATAGGTGTGGTGGTGTGCTGAATTGGGAGTTTGGGATTGACATGTATACATTGATGTGTATAAAATGGATGACTAATAAGAACCTGCTGTATAAAAAAAATAAATAAAATTCAAAAAAAAATGCACCAAGAGAAATTTGGGGACATTTTGTGCATTTTGCCACTAGTGGGCGCCAGAGGTACAGTGAGAAGCCACCGATGAATTTATGAAAGCAGTTTTGCTTTGAGCAGGTTGGAGAAATAAAAAGTATTTTTGATTATTTTTGGGCTTCCTTCAGATTTTGTGTCTTTCCAGTTTGGATGATAAAGTGGAAACTCTAGGTTTGATTACGTACCTTTCGATTCCCATATCTCAGTTGGAAAGGAACTTGCATTACTTCCCAAGGAGGCATGATGAATAGACAGCCGCTTAAGCATTTTCCCAGTGCTTACTATGCCTCAGGCACTATACGAAGCGATTTACATGCTGTATCTTATTTAGCCCTCATGAGAATCTTAGAGAGTGGATGTTATTATTATCCCCATTTACCAGTTGAGAAAACGGAGGCATAGACAATTTAAGTAACTCGCTTAAGGTGACAGTGAAATAATAAAATTGAGACAAACCTAGGTTCATCTGACTCCAGAGTCGGGGCTTTTTTCAGATACTACATCACCTATACGCTGTCTTTATTCTACAAACTTTCTACTAGGTTGTAGTATAAGAAAGGTTATCCTGACTATGGTGTGACTAGACCTTTAATCAATCAGACTGTCTCAAACCACGGTTCTAGTGTGCAAATAAATGGGAGGAAGAAAAAAACCAAACAAATAAACAACAACTAAAACAGGGTTAAAAGCTTTCAAGTTGGGGGGAATCTCAGGGGAAAAAAAAAAAAAAACTTCCCCAGCTACACTTCCAGATGTGAAGATCATAGGATACTCTGAAGCCATTCATTCAGATTCCATTCCCTTAGCCTGAGAGTCCAGAGATTTGATGGCTCAGATATCAGGGAGAGCCAGTGTCTTCAGTTCAGCCTCAAGGATAGAAGCACCAGCACCTTTGCAATGCTTGAGAAAACTCCATCCTGTCTGAGACATTCACGTTAAAGAATCAAGGTCTCATGTGCTCTACAGAACAAAGCCACATCATTTATTTTGCTGTAGTGCACTTCACTTCTGGGGCTAAATGTCAGAGGGACAAAAACAGATATCTTTCTTGGCTTCCAACAATGAAGGAAATGGACTTACCAGGAAGGAGAATAACGGAAGTAAAGCTCTCCTTTTTGTGTGTGAATAGAAGACAGGAAGGAGCCTTAAAATTCCAAAGTGCCTGAAAGACCAAGAATCACATGACATTGAACACTATATATGGCTGATTGACCTTCCCGATTACAGCTTTCTGTAGCTAATGTTATAACAACTTTGCACTATAAAAAATTTTACTGCCTATTACGTAACAGGGACTTTCAATAACACATACACTGCAAGTAGTAAACTAAGAGCTTTATCTGCATTATATTATTTAAACCCCACAAAAACCCTTCTCAGCAGTTACTATTATTATCAACACAATACATGCACGTAGTTGAACAGATAGTATAGTCCTAATATTGAAAAAACAGCAACCCCTACTCTTCCCAATTCCTGTGTCCCTCTTCTAAGAGGCAACCACTATCATTTCTCTTGGTTGGTTTGGGGCTTTGTTTCGGTATTTAAATTCCTGAATTACAGTTTATAGAATACTATTTCTTGATTTTTCACTTTTAAGCATTATCAACTCACTTCCTATATGGAATATAATGATTTAGTCCTATCTTGCAACCCTTCCCCTTCGTTACATATGCACAACTGTCCTGTTTTACTTTTTATATGGTTATCACTACTAATCCAACCCCAAATTTCCTCAAAGGATCTAAAACTCTTCTCAGTAAGGTCAACACATCTGATAATCTGACGGTTCCATCTTTTTTTCTGGAGACATCCTGTCAGAGCCTTCCATCTACCAGTATCTATCCTACAGCATGGCTGTCTTCCTTTCACCTTCATCCTGGGACTTTTCTTCATCAGTCTCTTGTGTTGAACCCTTTGTTTCCTGGATCCCATGTCATCCTCTGACCACTCCCTTGTCTTGGTGATGCACTTATTCCAATAGCTTCCTGAAAAGGGTTCATGGGAAGTAATTTTTCTGAGAGGTTATCTCTCATATTCTGAAATTTTATGACAATGTGCCTCAGTATGTGTCTTACAGTCATTGTACTGGACACTTAGTCAGCCCTTAAATTTGGTAACACATTTCCGTTGGTTGAGGAAAAGACTTCTTTTATGGTTTGATTATTTCCTCTCCATTTTTTCTGTTCTCTCTCTGGGACCTCAAGATGGATAATGGTTCTTTAATTCTTCTATCTTGTCTTTATTTCCTACCTCTCAGACATTTTGTTCTGCATTCTAGAGATTTTTTTTTTTTGGTAAAGATATTAACTTTATTTGTTTATTTATTTATTTATTTACCCCAGAAGTTCTTTTTTTGAACTTTTGAATTTTATTTTATTTATTTTTTTATACAGCAGGTTCTAATTAGTCATCAATTTTATACACATCAGTGTATACATGTCAATCCCAATCGCCCAATTCATCACACTACCACGCCCACCCCCCAACCCCCACTGCTTTCCCTCATTGGTGTCCATACGTTTGTTCTCTATTTCTGTGTCTCAATCTCTGCCCTGCAAACCGGTTCATCTCTACCATTTTTTTAGGTTCCACATATATGCATTAATATACGATATATGTTTTTCTCTTTCTGACTTACTTCACTCTGTATGACAGTCTCTAGATCCATCCACATCTCAACAAATGACCCAATTTCATTCCTTTTTATGGCTGAGTAATATTCTATTGTATATATGTACCACATCTTCAAATATTTTCTCTGGTCCTTTCTCTCTCTCTTCTCCTTCTGGGACCCCTATAATGCGAATGTTGTTGTGTTTAATGTTGTCCCAGAGGTCTCTTAGGCTGTCTTCATTTCTTTTCATTCTTTTTTCTTTACTCAGTTCTGCAGCAGTGAATTCCAGCATTCTGTCTTCCAGGTCACTTATCCGTTCTTCTGCCTCAGTTATTCTGCTATTGATTCCTTCTAGTGTAGTTTTCATTTCAGTTATTGTATTGTTCACCTCTGTTTGTTTGTTCTCTAATTTTTCTAGGTCTTTGTTAAACATTTCTTGCATCTTCTCGATCTTTGCCTCCATTCTTTTTCTGAGGTCCTGGATCATCTTCACTATTATTATTCTGAGTTATTTTTCTGGAAGGTTGCCTATCTGTACTTCATTTAGTTGTTTTTCTGGGGTTTTATCTTGTTCCTTTATCTGGTAGATAGCCCTCTGCCTTTTCATCTTGTCTATCTTTCTGTGAATGTGGTTTTTGTTCCACAGGCTGCAAGATTGTAGTTCTTGTTTCTGCTCAAGATTTTTTAAGTGTATCTTCTTTCTACAGAAATAAAAATAATTCTTCTCTAATAATTTGAATTTTCAAGAGCTCATTCTTGTTCTCAGAATGTTCCTTTTCGTTTCTAGCATCAGTGAATGTTTCACGTATACAGTGCCTGCGTGTATTTCTCTGAGAATATCAATTATATGGCTTCTTCTGCTCCCTGCATTGTTTTTATTTCTTCCCAGTTTATTTTTTCAATGTTTGTTTTAGTTTCTTTTTTACTATTAAAGATTTTTCTTCAGTATTTGATTATCCTTAACTATTCAATTGTATTTCGGAGTGAGGCAATAGAAAAGCTGTGTGTGTGTGTGTGTGTGTGTGTGTGTGTGTGTCTGTGTGTGTTGGGGCAATTGACTGGTGGGTCTTCCATCCTTAAGTGGACCTGGACATTTCATTTGTATGTCAGTGTCTGTGGGTCTTTTCTCTTAGGCCAATCAAATTCCCTAGAAAGGAACCTTTCGATTTCCTGCCAGGGGGTGGGGGTGGAGTGGGGTAAGAAGCCTGACTGCCAGCATTAATGGTGTTGATGGGAAAGAGGAAGGGTGAGGGGCTGTTTAGCGTCACCCCTGCTCTGTGCTGAGCCTGATAACGCCACTTAAAAATCATCATCATCGTCATCGTCATCATAAGAGCCAACACTTATTGAGAGTTTAGTTCATCAAAAGCAAAGATTTATGATTACAAAAATCATGGTGCAATGATACAATGAAATGGCAAGCAGCCATTAAAACAATCTAATAGCCCCAGTTGTTGAGGCCAGCCACCTCTACCCACCTAGAGTTGGATTGAAAGGAAAACAGAGGTTGCCTTTTGGGAACTGCAGTGATGGTGAGAGACTCTCCCTATCTCCACCTCCCCTCCCCTTGGTGGAAAAGAGGTAATGGTATGCTGATAAATGTTTAGCAGCCCACTGGTGGCATCTCCGGAGTGTACACACTCCCACCATGGCCAATTTCAAGCTACCAATGTGATGTCAACTGGCTAACATGTTTTCTGAAAATATAGCAATCCATTTTTGTGAGATGGGATGAGCTAGCTGGTTCCAGCACACCACTGGAGGGAGGCCTCAGAGAACCACAGTGCTTAGACATTTGTTTAGTCACTGGTCCTGCTTTGTAGACCAGGCCTAGTGCCACTGGAAAGGAGTCAAGACCTTTAGAATCCAAGGAATGATGGGACTGCCAGTTAAAGAGGGAGCAAATATCTTCTCCTTGAATTTCTCTTTCCCAAGAGGTATGGGAGTCAGGGGCTTGGAAGAGATTGGGAGCTACAGGTCCCCCAACACACACACACACACACACACACACACACACACACACACACACCGGTGTGCAGTGTAGAGTCAAGAGGCATATACATCAGAGGAATGCAGAGAAGGATTAACAACTGGAAGATGCCAGGGACATCAGTGCCTGGGGGTGGGTGTGCTCAGCACCCAGCTCCTCAGCAGTGACCCAGCTGCAGACTCGCTGAGGGGAGGTACCAGGTGGTAGCATCCACAGCGCTCAACTAGTTTCTCTTTCTTCTTCTAACCCCAACACCAGAAGGGTAAGCACCAGAAAGGGGGCAGGACGGGGAGCACTGAGAGGGAGTGAGGAGGAAGAAGTTAGAATCAAACAGAAGATTAAAGTTGCAAAACAAATGGAACTAAGCCTTAAGAAGAATGGGCTTTTTTTCATGACCAGAAGTTAATATACAATATCATGGATCAGACTGAGCTGGCATTAGGGTGCTTGCCACCCCACTGGAGAAGGAAGTGTGAAGGGCATAGCTGGTAATTTTGGAAAAGTTAAAACCACTGCATGGTACGTGGTGGTAATCGTGGAGGGGTGAATGTACAGCTACTTAGAATTTTCTTCTTTATGCTTTTGTGTATATACCTTGTGTGTGTGTGCCTATTTTTGTACAACTAATATGTATAACGTATTTCTTTTTAAGTTTTTTATTGGAGTATAGTTGATTTACAACATTGTGCTAGTTTCAGGTGTACAGCACAGTGAATCAGTTATACAATGCATATATATATATCCACTCTTTTTTCTTTTTCTAGATTCTTTTCCCATATAGGTCATTACAGAGTATTGAGTAGAGTTCCCTTACAGCAGGTTCTTATTAGTCATCTATTTTATATATAGTAGTGTGTATATGTCAATCCCAATCTCGCAGTTTATCCCTCCCACCCCTCTTATCCCCTGGTAACCATACGTTTGTTTTCTACATCCGTGACTCTATTTGTTTTGTAAATAAGTTCATTTGTACCCTTTTTTAAGATTCCACATATAAACAATATCATATGATATTTGGTTTTCTGTGTCTGACTTACTTCACTCATATGACAATCTCTAGGTCCATCCATGTTGCTGCAAATGGCATTATTTTGTTCTTTTTTATGGCTGAGTAATAATTTTTTTTTTTTTATTTAAGGATCCGTGTTACTGATGAGGATAAGGATGATGTCAGCAGCAGACGTAAAGACATGAAGTTAACAGAAATGCACTTTCTGGTGCATACAGATTTCCTGGTAATGCAAGGTGCTGGTGTTACCAAACCAAACTTTACATGCGCAGTAAAGACAATCTACCGACACCAGGTTGTGGTGAAGGAAAATGCAGCATTTATTGTAAACGCACTAATACAAGGAAAATAGGTGGCTCATGCTCTAAAACCCCAAACTCCTCGAAGTGTTTCAGCAAAGCAGTTTTAAAGGTCAGGTGAGGGAGGGGGTATCCCCCAGGGTGAGTGATCCGCTTGTGTGCAATTCTCTGATTGGCTGATGGTGAGGTAACAGGGCGGTGTCTCAAGGGTTAACATTATCAATCCTTAGGCGCCAGATCTCGTGATCAAGTAGTTAATTTTTTCCATTCGGTGAGGGTTTTAGAATCTGGAATACTCAAGAAATATGCATCAGATACTATAATCTCGGTACTTCAGAGAGGAGCTGAAGCAGAGGATATGGGGGAAGGGTCTGTCCCAGGAAGGCCCCATAGGGTCCTGCTCGGTTACACTGGGAAGAATGCTGGCTTCAAGAAGTCCGTGGGGCATTCATGAAGAGCCAGGACTCTCTCCCAGAAAGAGAAATTATCTAGGGGGCGGCTCCTTAGTAGCTCTGATCCAAGGGTGGAGGTTCCCACCTCCTTCTCATTCCTTGAGGGCTACGGAGACAATGTTTCTGATTAATACAGTATTAGGTCTTTAAATGGACAGTTTAAAGCAACTTGAAGAGGACAAAGGCCTCATGGCCTATTGATCTTATTACATCACTGGAGAGGCAACATTTGGCCTGGAAAAAGTAGATTTGTCTTCTGTGATTTATACATTACCCAGAAACCTCTTGGCTCCCTGAATTCTTCGTAAAAACCCTATTTTCTCAGTTACACTGAGAAAATTTCTCTCCTTACAGGGAGAGAAATTTTGTCACCCTAAAATATGTCTCTTTGGCTTATTGTTTTAAGTGGGTTACTTTCTGAGAAACAGCAGACATGGGAAGTGCTCTGAAAACCATGGAAGATTTGCCCTTAAGAAAGAAACATTTACATTTGTAAGGGAAATCTCAATTTGTAAGAGTGACTGCCTCTCTGTACCTGGGCCGGGTAGGAACACCAACTTTCTAGAAATTCTTATCAATGGAGAAGGCACTAACATAAATCTGCTTTTCCTGATAACTTCCCATAACTGATTCTTCCCACCCTCAACTTCCTCTTTAGCTGAGAAGGGTATTTAAGGTGAGGGCTTCTGCCATTTGGGTGAGTTACTCAGCTTTTCTGGGTCTCTCCCATATATACATGTTATTAAAATTTTGTTTGAATTTCCCCTGTTAATCTGTCTCATGTCAATTGAATTCTTAGACCAGCCAGAAGAACCTAGAAGGTAGAGGAAAATTTCTTCTTCCCCGACATCAGCAACAAGGTTCAGGCGTTGTTCCTAATAGCTTGCTTGGCCTCAGTCACCCAAGCTAACTGCTTTTGCTCCCAGCAAAGGTAATGGCGTTGCCTTTGGCAATAAATCTGAAGAGCAAAGTAAAGTTGTCCTTTCAACAGGCTCCCTGCCAGTTCCTGAAAAATCACCCAAAACTATCCATCCATTTTTAATGTCTCCTTTGGCAGCAACTTCAAGTGGTCTTAGCCAGTCTAAAAGCTCCCCAGGAAAATACTCAAATTCTTCTGTAACATCTAAAAGTTGCTCTAGTGCAGTCAACCCTAAAAGAGCACGATAATCACCTTGTAATTGCGTGAGGTTTTCCCGAACTTTGAGTGCCATCGGTTCACTGGCTGACATATTTCTGGCATTATCTGTGACAAGGTAGAATTCTGTAAGTAGTCAGGCCCTCACTGAATACGTGCTCGCATTATTCCCACATGCTAAGCATCGTGTGTGTGTGTGTGTGTGTGTGTGTGTGTGTGTGTGCGCGCGCGCGCGCACATGCGCGCATGCGTGTGTGTGTAACAGAGAGACGGTCAGAGACAGAGAGGCAAGGTGAGAATAAGTCTCTCCTTTTGTCTTTCCATTTGCTACTTACCACCCCGTGACCCGTAGAAGTGACAATTTCCTGAGGAGAGCAGCTCATCTTCTGAGTCAGCCCTGCTCAAATTTGCCTGTGGAGTTTTCCACAGAACCAGGTAATTGCCCCAATCCTTCCCTTCACTTTAGCAAAACTGAAGTGTGTTGAAGGTTTGCACTTGTACTCAGTTTCTTAGGTCTTTGAGCCTGATTTCATTTGGGCTCAGACTAATTACTTTTACGACCTAGGCCAGGATGTTTGTATAACTATGTTTATGGCTCCAAGTTCAAAGTTATTTATAACATGGTAGACTGTAAAATTTTATTTGGAAAATCTTTAGAAGACATGTAGAAGGTATAGTTTTCAGTAGGTTGATCCTTCTCCAGATGGAAGATCTCGAAACCAAAGGTGTTGTGAATGCAAAGAGATCTTCATTACATTGCCTAAGAACCTAAGAATGGAAAAGGCTAGGCCAGCCCCCTTCTCCAGCCCAGGGGTCTTATCTTTCACGGATGGGTTGAGGGAGGCCTGAGGTTGGCTTCTTGGATGTCACTGCCTTTCCTGTAATAATCTATTGTGAGTTTGTTAAGAGCGCATCTTTCTTTGCCTTTTGGGGGATGATTGCCAGCTAGTGCCATTTCTCATGGTAATGGATTCTGTAAATTTTCTCCCCACTGTGTAAAATCAGACTTCCCTTGATTTGGCTTAAACTCACCTCATAAACTTGAAAGGGGTTCTTCCTTTTTTCTGTTTTGGAATTCATTGTTCACTCCACAAGGCTTTTTGTGATTTTATAGCTTTCTAATGCATCTCCCCCACCCCAGCCTTTCTGATTGAAGGGCAGCTAATCTTTTTAATCAGGTCTCCTTTCTGCCATATGGCAGCCCTTCCCCCCTACTGTGCCCTTAATCTCTTTCTACAGTCTCCTCTAGCTCTTTTTCCTACCCCTCCCCCTCTGTTAGGTAGGCCTTTCTGAAAGGGCGGTGACCCAAACTGTCCCAAGGGTATGGCTAATGGGGTGATTGCTCTGACCTATGCACTCTGGGAGTTCCCACCCAGCAGCAGAGACCAGGTGGTTGATGGGATGAGAGTGAGGGTGGGGGTGGGGTGAGGGTGGAGTGAGGGTGGAGTGAGGGGCGGGCAAAGAAGCTGGAGGCTTCACCAGCTGGAGGTTAATGAAAAAGATCGATGTGCTCACGAATATATTACAATTAGTAGCTAGGTTGAGGTTGATTGCTGGGTTATGGCACCCTCCCCATTCTCTGAGTCCTCCCGACCCTTGTTCCACGAGACCTCTTTGAGACAGGAAGTGGGCAGGGCACAACCTTTAAAAGAATGACATAGCCAGAGGACACAGCATAAACTGATTAGAACCAACTAGATCCAAGATGGCAGACGAGTCGACTTCTACTAGACCTTGAGCCTCAGTATATGCTCATTGTAACACGTCATCAAGCTAAATGACACACCCGCAGGTGCCATGGCAGTTCCAAGGCTGACCATAAAGGTCGACAAGCGGGCGGTGGCCCAATTCCTGGAAATCCCCACCCCTTCCCCCAAAATAGCTGGAATATTCCTCCCACTCATTAGCCTATGAAATTACGCACCCCTATAAAAACTGACAACCCCATACCCTGGTGTCTCTTGCTTTACCAGATGACCCACACTGTGGAGCGTGTGTCTCCCTGAGTAAACCGTTTTTCTCTTTGCTATGGCTCGCTCTTGAATTATTTCCTGCGTGAAAACAAGAACCCACACTTGGCGGCCGTCCCAGGGACTCGCTTGAGATCTGGGACGTGACCATCCTCTCCAGCCGCACCTCTCTTTCTTGCAACACCTTCATGAGAGCCCCTCCCTTTCTTTGGCTTCCAAGGCTCCTCTTCATGTTTATTTGCCACATTCAGTTTGAATAAGCGTACTTCCTTCTGGGGAGGGGTATGTGGGTCCACAGTGAACTGGGGATGATATGGCAATGAAGAAATATCCTGGCATAGATGCTAATTGTTCTGGACAAAGAGAAGAGAATGGTTCCTGGACTCTGATGGACAAAGAACAGGAGGAATCCTTTGACTTCTTTTGTCCCTAGACCGCCCCATGGACCTGAGCTTCTATGCTTCATGCCATGAGTATTATTTGCTAAAGAGCTACCAAGAAAGATATGAGTCAGGAGACTTAGCAAAGTTTTCTAAATTAGCCATGGTTCTGAAGATAATGACCTAACTAGTTTGAGCCACAGGCAGCATTACGGATCCTCTAAAGCAGCAGTGCCCACCCTTTTTGGCACCAGGGACTGGTTTTATGGAAGACAGTTTTTCCACGGAAGCGGGTAGGAGGTGGGGTGGGGAAGTTTCGGGCGGTAATACAAGTGATGGTTCAGGCGGTAATGTGAGTGATGGCTCAGGCGGTAATGCGAGCGATGGGGAGCAGGAGATGAAGCTTCATTCACTCGGCTGTTGCTCACCTCCTGCTGTGCGGCCCGGTTCCTGACAGGCCACGGACAGCTACTGGTCCGTGGCCTGGGGGTTGGGGACCCCTGCTCCAAAAGACTGCTTTTCAAGGTGACTTATGGTTTTATTCCCTAACTCAGTGGTCCCCAACCTTTTTGGCACGAGGGACCAGTTTCGTGGAAGACTATTTTTCAGTGGACTGGGGGGTGGAGTGGGGGATGGTTTGGGGATGATTCAAGTACATTACTCGCCTGCCACTCACCTCCTGCTCTGCGGCCCGGCTCCTAACAGGTCCATGACCCGGGGGTTGGGGACCCCCGCCCTAACCGACTGTCTGGGTTAGACTTAGAGCTGAGGATGGGGTGAGAGTGGAGAAAGGAAGAGGGGAAAGCGAGGTGCTTCATATATACACATGGGGTACATCTTTCAAGGACATCTCTTTCTGACTGCTCCCCAATCCTTATACCAAGGAGTCACCCCCCAAAAAAAAGGTGAGAAAAAACTGGCAGTACAGGGAGGCTGCAGTAGCATTAGTGCACACTGTTTTGTGATTCAGTTTTCCCTCTGAACCTGAAGTCTAGGCTTACATGCTAATGGAATTTCACTGAGTGATGTTAATGAAGGTGAGTGAGTGAGGCCCCACGACATTTCTCCAATAGCCACCTCTCCTGAATTACGGGGCTTGCACAATGAGCTTGCAAAAGTAGAGAGCATGGCCAAAAATGAACTTCTAAAGGAACCTCACCCAGAAATCATTTGACCTTTCCCCTGGTTTTCCAAAGGAGGCCTTTTCTTGGCAAAATAGTAGCATGAGGTAAGGTGGGTACTTTCCTATCCCACAAAGTTTTTCTACTTGAAAGACACTTGCGGTCTCTGGTGTTAAAAAACAAAATTCAACTGAGCAAATTTGAAGGCCTAATTGGCGATTCAGGAATCGGGCAGCAACACATCTAGCAAGTAGAAGGGTGCTCCAAGGGGTTGTACAAAATCGAAGGTTTTTATATGAAGTGTGAGGTCAGGGACTTATTAGCAAAAGAAAAGAAAGGATTATTTTCAGGTCAAGACATCTTCTTTTGTGGGGGGAGGGAAATTAGAAAATATTTTGAACTGAGTGAAAATGAAAACATAACGTACAGAATTTGTGGTATGTAACTAAAAGTAGTTTAAATTTATTTATTTATTGGCTGCGTTGGGTCTTTGTTGTTGTGAGCGGGCTTTCTCTAGTGGCGCGCGAGCCGGGGCTACTCTTCATTGCGGTGCGTGGGCTTCTCATTGTGGTAGCTTTTCTTGTTGCGGAGCACGGGTTCTAGGCATGTGGGCTTCAGTAGTTATGGTGCGTGGGCTCAGTAGTTGTGGCTCACGGGCTTCGTTGCTCCGTGGCATGTGGGATCTTCCCGGACCAGGGATGGAACCCTTGTCCCCTGCAGTGACGGGCGTATTTTTAACCACTGTGCCACCAGGGAAGTCCAGTGCCTGTGTTTTTTTTTAACATTGGTATACTCAGAATTCCTGAAGTCCTTGCTTTCAACTCTAATTTCTGCTTGTCAACTGAGTAAATGTGAATTGCAGCATTAAGGTCCATACTTTCTAGTGAAACGGCCCCAGAGTCTTTGGCAAGTATACATCAGCGTTGGATTCATTATTAAGAATTACTACATACACTTAGTGTTCAGATGTGCAATTATATGAGGAAAAAAATCACTATCCTTGCATTTGATGGCTGAACGATATAGCGTTATCAGAGCCAATAGATAAAAATACTCTCATATATCTGGGGTTGGGAAATCCTGGCTTTTCAGACATAACATACTTGTTTCATTTACTGTACAATTTAGCTAAAATACCATCTATGAGCCAGACCTAGTGCCTCCTCTTCCATGAGAGTGGGTAAATTCCATGAAATGTTCTCTAAGTCACATGCTGAGTAGAAAGTTGAGATGGATTTTCCCTGTACATTGTAGAAATCATCCTCTTTATTTATTCTGGCTTGGTTGTGAGCAAGAGAAAGTAGAGGAGGAGAGACTACCAAAGAGAAGAGGGGGGACGAATATGTTTGTAGACCGATACTCAGCAGACAATGTGCGTTGGACTCAGAAAACACACAATGAGTGTGTGTTTACTTAAAGAATGGAGTCTAGACAATGGAACTTGATTCTTTTTACCAGTCATTGGACTCTTCAGTTGGCCACCGGGATGAAATGCAGCACTCCAGTTACCACTGAGTCTAGACCTCAGAGATGTTGAAAAAATCTCCAGAGTATCGAAGATATCATATCTAAATCTCCCCACTCCACCATCTCTGCAGAAAACATAACTCTGGAGAAGTAGAGTTTGGAAGATTAGTTGGCTTTCTCCTGTCAAACATGAGAGACATGGGTTCCATTTTTCTGTATGGTTGTTCCAACATCTCATTTTAAAAGTGAGGGCCTGGTCAAATGATGTGCCTATCAGTTTGTCAGCCAGGTACTCAGGGCAATCATCATAACCATGGGGGCTGGGGTAGAGGGGATTGGAGTTTGTTACCATTGGAAAACCAAAAGCACTGACCACATCCAGAGTACAACCCTCTGGTAGAATTGGTTTCTAGAAATAGATAATCTTGGATTTTTCAAGGTTGTCATTTAGCAAAGGATGGACTTGGGTTGTTCAGGCTTCCAAGGAAGTATACCCAGTGGTTCCATAAATATAGGGGTGATTCCGAGAAATCTTAGCATCAGAAAGGATATGCTACAGTAAACAGGGTATTCTTATCCTGATGGTAATGGTATTGTAACTGATCAACACTGGCGTTCTAAAGGGTGCCAATAATGTCCTCAGCCCAGGAAATGTCTAACTTCTGCCTTTTTTGTTATTTGCCTCGTGATTTAGAATCCTCTTGCAGCTCAAGGATTGGAGATACAGGGCCCTGGGCAAAGTAGCTGTAGGTGTCACTCAATAACTCCCACATTTTTGGTTTCATATTAAGAAGTAGAAAAGCATGTGGGATCTTGGTTCCCTGGCAGGGGATGGAGCCTATGCCCGCCCCACCCCCGCAGTGGAAGTGTGGAGTCTTAATCACTGGACCGCCAGGGAAGTTCCAAGAGTTCCTTTCTACATTCTCCTGGAATCTTGTTTGGAAAACGGAGGCAGGAGACTCCAGGGAACTGCACAAGCAGAGAACTAGTACAGGGCATTGGGACGGCTATAATATATAAGAGACAGAAGAGCATTGGTGCCTCCACTATTGCCATGGAAACATTAAAATTGTGGATGTGAGTGTGAGCACATGACTCTGATCCTAAAGTATGTGATTGCCGTGTCAAGTCTTTCACCATTAGCCTCTGGAAGTTGGGTCTAACAGCTCTGTCTGATCGCTGAAGCAGGTTATAGCTCCTATATTCTCAGGGAGCCCCTGAAGCATTTTCTTCTATTTCCTCTGCGTGAGTGCTCCTGGGTCCTAATGAAAGTCATGGGAGCTTTGATCTTCAAGGCCAATATCATTTAACAGATCTGGTGTGTGGAGGAGTGACTTGGACACAGATCAGCTAATTTAAGAAACAGATATCAAATACTGTCTAAGGTTTCTGCAGGGCAGCTAAAGGGGAGAGACTGATCAATTACAAATCAGGCATGGCTAGCCAAAAGTCAGACTCCTTCACCACAAGCTGGTGGTAGGCCAAAATGTGAAGTCAAACAATAGTGTCACCAATAGCTGACTCTTTTGAGTTCGCCCCGTGAGGAAAGTCTGCCTCGGAGGATTCAGTCAGGCAGCTGGCAGGTTGGAAAAACCATTTGTCACCTCACCCAGGGAAGCCTGTAATCTAATAGCATCAGTTCTGCTGAAAACAAGAGCATAGGGGCATGGCTGCTTTGGAGAAGGCAACCTGAGCAGTGCCAGGGTGATTGGCAGAGCCCCAGAGACAGGTCATAGGTGTTGGCTCCTCAGATGGTCTTACTCAGAGAACAGGAGCCTAAGGCAGCCCTGAATACTTCCCATCACTTTGTTACTTGTGACATTCAGTCAAACACTTTGACTCTCTAGGCCTCAATATTTTTGTTTGTAACATGGGATTAAGGGTAGCAGCTCAGGCTTTGAGTCCAAGAAGGCCAGGGTTCAAATCCCCACTCTAACATTTCCTGTTTGACCTTGAGCAATCAATTAACCTCTCTGAACTTTCAATTCCTCATCCATAAAGTATGGGAAATAATTCTCATTGTGTGGGGCTTAGGAAAGAAAATATATATGTAAATATAGTAGGCACTCAATACATTTTTGTTGACTCAACAAATGTATGGTGGTGCCTGGCACGTAATAGGTGGTTTTTAGGTGTAGGTTCATCTTCTTTCTTCCCCAGCCATATATGATATGGAACGATATAGTAAGATAAATTATTCTTATTGAGCCACAAGATCCAGATATCAGCCTAATACTCTAGAAATTGTTTAGTCTACATCTTCTATGTTTTTTTTCCATGGGTACTATTCAGTCCAGAAATGTATATCTTTTTTTATTCCAGTCTTTTTTTTAAAATAAATTTGTTTTTGGCTGTGTTGGGTCTTCCTTGCTGCGTGCGGGCTTTCTCTAGTTGCGGCGAGCAGGGGCTACTCTTCGTGGCCGTGTGCAGGCTTCTCATTGCGGAGGCCTCTCCTGCTGTGGAGCACAGGCTCTAGGAGAGCGGGCTTCAGCAGTTGTGGCATGCGGGCTCAGTAGTTGTGGCTCGCGGGCTCTAGAGCGCAGGCTCAGTAGTTGTGGTGCATGGGCTTAGTTGCTCTGCGGCATGTGGGTTCTTCCCAGACCAGGGCTGGAACCCGTGTCCCCTGCATTGGCAGGCAGATTCTTAACCACTGTGCCACCAGGGAAGCCCCTCTTCCAGTTTTACTGACGTACAGCACTGTATAAGTATAAGGTGTACAGCATAATGATTTGATTTACATACACTATGAAATTATTACCACAATGAGTTTAGTGAACATCCATTGTTTCACATAGATACAACATTAAAGAAACAGAAAAACATTTTTTCCTCGTGATGAGGACTCAGGATTTGTTCTCAACAACTTTCATATATAACATACAGTGGCGTTAATTATCTTTATCATGTTGTACATTACATCCCTAGTACTTCTGTATCTTATAACTGGAAGTTTGTGCCTTTGACCACCTTCATCCAATTCCCCCTCCCCTCACACCCACCTCTGGTAGCCACAAATCTCATCTCTTTTTCTATGAGTTTGTTTGTTGGTTTGTTTTTGAAGTATAATTGACCCACAACACTATATAATGCTTCAGTATTTCTATACATTTCAAAGTGATCACCATGGTAGTAAGTCTAGTTGTCTTCTCTCACCATACGAAGATATTACATAACTATTGACTATATTCCCCACACTGTACATTTCATACCTGTGACTGATTTATCTTGTAATTTATCTTTGTACCTCTTAATCTCCCTCATCTATTGCTCTCCTCTTCCCACCCTCTCTGTGGCAACCACCTGTTTGTTCTCTGTATCTACGACTGTTTCTCTTTGTTTATTTGTTTTGCTTTTTTAGGTTCCACATGTAAGTGAAATCATGCAGTATTTGTCTTTGTCTGACATTTCACTGAGCATAAAACCCTCTACGTCCATCCATGTTGTTGCAAATGGCAAGATTTCATTCTGTTTTATGGCTAATATTCCATTGTGTGTGTGTGTGTGTGTGCGTGTGCGTGAGTGTGTGTGTGTGTGTGTGTGTGCGTGCGTGTGCGTGTGTGTGCGTGTGTGTGTGTGTGTACCACATCTTCTTTATCCATTCATCTGTTGATGCACATTTATGCTGCTTCCGTATCTTGTCTATTGTAAATAATGCTGCTATGAACATTGGGGTGCATGTATCTTTTCAAATTAGTGTTTTTGTTTTCTTTAGATAAATACCCAGAAGTGGAATTGCTGGATTGTATGGTAGTTCTATTTTTAATGTTTTGAGGAATCTCCAAACTGTTTTCCATAGTGGCCGCACCAATTTATGTTCCCACCAACAGTGCATGAGGGTTCACTTTCTCTGCACCTCACCAACACTTGTTATTTGCTGTCTTTTTGCTAATAGTGCTTTTTTATTGGGTTATTTGTGTTTTTGATGTCGAGTTGTATGAGTTCTTTATATTTTTTTGATATTAACCCCTTGTCAGATATATCGTTTGCAAATATCTTCTCCCATTAAGCCAGAGAAGTATATCTTAATTACACTGATGGTAAATATGTTATGGTTAAAGGCAAATATATCGTACCAACTAATGTCAAGATTGCCCAGCCAATATAAAAAAGGGCGGAAATCTGTCTTTATGAAAAAATATGCACACATCTTTAAATAAACACGTAGAGTTCTGCATATAATCTCAAGCGTTTCACAGGCCCTCTAAACCCCAGGTTAAAAACCTCTGGTACACAAGACCTGGTCAGACAGTTTATAAACCTCTAAAATTCTTTGCAGAAAATTTTAGGTGGATGGAGATTTTTTTTTTAAGTCATTACCTTTTTTTCAAACCTTCATTTTGAAAGAACCTGGCTTCACATTCTTAGTTCCCCTCTTTTCATCTTATTTTCTTCTCTTTAAAGATGATCACAAGTTTTTCTTGAAAAAATGAAAATCATAGCTGGTTCGTAACATTTCCATCTGTTATTTTCCCCTGTTCCTCTTCACTTTCCTCTGTTGAGGTTAGCAAAGTCTATATTTGGTGGTCGGTAAGCATTTTAATCAAATTCTAAGTATGTTAACCACTAATACTCTTTACAGTGATCACTGTTAGGTCTTTCAAGCTGCTACTATACGCCTATATAGTTATACATGCAGATACATGCCCATGACGATTAGTATCATCCACACTCCATATATAAAGGTTGTCCTTGGTCTATAGTTTCAGCTTGAAGCTCTTTGTCCCCTGGTCTTCTCAATGCCCATCCTTAGAAAGAGCAGCAGCCCTCGTCCTACTTGTGGCATACCTAGTATTCCATCTGTTGCAGTGTTCCCCAGCAACTACAGTCTATGTTTAAAAGTCATGACTTGGTACATCTTTATAGGATCCTTCTGTCTACCCTGCTTGAGGCTGTCCCATTTCAATCTAGCATATGGCAGCTGTGTGAGTATGGGACAGTCATCTGTTTTCCATCCTGGAGAGGCTCTGTTCGATGATTATTGCTTCTTTACAAGTAGACTGGCTATGTTCCAGGACCTGAGCTGTCATTGAACATTTAGTCCAGTCCTTCATTACAGCTTAAACCTAATTTAAGGTTAAATTAAACCTAATTTAATTTAACCTGATGTAATTCTGGGCACCCATGGCTACAATTATGTCCAGGAGTCAACCCCAGAAAGTTTCTGATGGTGAACTTTGTTTCAGTGGAAAGCATGATAGTCACCCCAGGCAGCTTTAGTTTGTGAAGATGGGAATGATAGACTCCTTCCTTACTCTATCAGTGGTTGAATGCATCAGACAGAATGTTCTGACCAGCTGAAAAATTTCAGTTGTGAGTCACTTCCTCCTTTGCTATCTCTTACCAGAAAGCCTCCCTCCTAAGCTCAAAATGTGTATACTGTCCTCCAAGAGTGTGAGTGGCCCCATAAAACCCTATTATATGAGAGGAAATGATGCGTGGCAAGGAGCAACAAATCCACGATATGGACACAGAGAAACATAAGCAGCGTGAAGCTTTTACTCCAAGAGCTTTTCAAAGCTGCGGTACCAGCCTCCAAGACTTTTTCCAGATGAGACTCTGCCAATCCCAGCCAAAGCTAAGCATGTACCTAGTTAGGAAGAGGTAGGGCAAGGGACACGTGGCAGTGCAGAGCATCTCATATTCTACTTCCTTCTCTCCTTCCCTCCCTCTCCTCAGAGCTACATGTCAGAATGTCTGCCCTGGAAGGAAAGGATTGACCGTGGGACTCTCTCAGATCAAGGGTCAAAATAGTCTTTTATATTTAAGCACTTTGACTTTCTCTGAGCTGCAATCTAGTGGTTAAGGCCGTGGACTCCGGGACCAGGTCCCTAGGCTCAAATTCTGGCTGTGTGTCTTAGTAGCCTAGAGACTTTGGGGCAATTGCTTCACCTGAGAGCCCTTGGTTTTCTCATTTGGGCTATGGCATTAATTACAGTACCTACTCATTGTGTTGTTGTGAGGGCCATATTAAACACATTATACGTGTATATGTGTGTGCATGTTTTAAAACAGTGTTTTAATAATTTATTAATATTTTTATTATTACCAGGGTTAGGGGATCTTCCAGCCTGTCTTGTCCTACTACAGTCACTAGTCCTCTACGTTGCCCTTGGATTCAACACCATTTTTGGTGTTCCAACAGTACCTTTAACTTCATAGGATTGGATTCCACCTATTTAGGTCCATGAGAAACCTGATTCACTTTGTTATACAGCAGAAACTTACACAACAATGTAAAGCAATTATACTCCAATAAAGATGTTAGAAAAAAAAACAAAAACAGCAAGGGAAGTGAAACTGAATAGCAAGGGGAAGGCTGCCTAACACATCCAAGGGCCCACCATGCCAATAGGAAGTCGAGGACCAGACTACCCCTTTGGTTTGTGGTCTACTCCCTTTGCTCCATTCCCCATTTCTACCTACTCTCTTTATCTCCCTCCTTTTTCCCCACCCTTTGTAAAAAAACAGCATGTTGGGACCCTGACCTTGTGGTAGCTCTTATGTGGTGACTCGTGCTGAGAAGCAGGAATAATTTGCCCAGTAGGGGAGGGAAAGGGAGCTGTGTCAGTGTGTGGGCATGCAGGACAATTGCCTGGGTGGTAGCATACTTACTTAAACCAATACATAAGTGAAATCACCTGAGAAAACCTCTGGAGGCCCAGGAGCATGCCATCTCTTTGGCGTAAGAAAGAAGCTGGGAGAGGGTAGAAAACCTCTGCCCCAATCCCAACCGTCACATTTTGAGTTTGGGGGCAAGCGGTTACAGAGGACTTGATAGCAATGAGGTTCTTCAGATCTTGGTGATTACAAAGCTAAATCTGGAGGATGTGTATGAAGGAGAGCAAAGAGCAACATAGTGAATTAAGTGCTGTTGACGTTCAGTCTTATCCCTTCCCTGATCCTCCTGGGACCCAAGTCTTTCCTGATGCTCTGTGCTGCTCGGACTGACTCTGTGCCCAGCTCTCCCTCCCAGGTGGATTGTGCCCCAGCCCAAGTGTTACCGGGCATCCCCAAGGTTCATCACAATGGAAACCATGAGTTTCCACTGAACGGGAAGCCTGACCTACTCTATGGCAGGTTCTTAGCTTCTGCTGGGCTGCCTTCTCTATGGCTCCCAGGCACTTTAAGCATCGAGCAATGAGGAGATGTGGGCAAGAAGATACTCTTTCTCCTCTCTCCCACTGTGCATGGACAGACACCACGCCCCTCATTGTTCATTCACCAGGCTCCCCCAGAAGCACCACTGTCCCCTTTCCCTGGTTCCCACTCATGACTTCGAATTTTGGGACAACTTAAATGTATCTCTTCTCCCCAGAGAAGGTCAGGGGTACATGCTTTGGACCTGTCTTACTCTCTTCCCCCAACAAAACTTCTCTTGATTTATAACCCATTTTCCTAGGCCCCTTCTGGGTGACTGAAACAGATCAAATCAACAAATCCAAGTTTGAGTGTTGATGGCAGATAGATAATGGCTCACTCTGCTACTTTTCTCAGGCAACATATTTTAATAGGATCATTCGATACGTTAGCCCAAGGATTGGCATACTTTCTCTGTAATGGGACAAATAGTCAATATTTTAGGCTTTGAGGGCCATACATAGTCTTTGCTGCCACTATTCAACACTGCTATTGTAGCATGACGTTAGCTATAGATAATTCATAAACAAATTGGAGTGGCTATGTTCCAATAAGTAAATAAATTGAATTTCATGTAATTTTCACATCATGAAATAGTATTCTTCTTTTGAATTTTTTTTATCATGTAAAAATTTAAAAACTATTCTCAGTTTGGACATACAAAGACAGGTGGCGGGCCAGATTTGGCTAGCGGGCTGTAGTTTGCCAACTAGCGCCTTAGCCCAAAGGATTGATTCAAATGGGGATTTCACATGCTGTTATAAGTTGAATGGGATGGAGAGAGTTTTTTGAGAATGGGATTGAAGGCAACCTCACCATCCTCTCCAAATTCCACAAGCTAGGTGGAAAGGCTTGCTATTTCATTCAACACACATTCTAGAGTAACTACTATATGCCAAGCACTGTGCTACGTGCTATGTAATACATCGATAGGATAAAGCATTATAAAGATTATTCTGGCTCATGTGTGGAGACTAGACTGGAAGGAAGGAGAGTGTAAGTTAGGTAATCAGTTACGAGTTTATTACAGTAGTACGGGCAAGAAGTAATAGTGGCTTAGACTAGAGTGTCGACCATGAAAATAAAGAAGAGTGGTACATGGTATACTTTGGATGTAGAAACTACAGAGCTTGCTGATTAGATGTTAGAGGTGAGGGAGATAGCAGAATCAAGAATGATTTAGCAGTTTCTGGCTTCAGTAACTTGGTAGATGGTGATTCCTTTTGATGAGATGGAAAAGATGGAAAGGAACAGTTATACCGAAGGGGTAGGGAAGAGGACACTAATAAAGAGTTCTATTTTGGACAGCTGAAGTTTGAGTTGCCTCTGAGAACTCCAAGTAGATCTCTAGGCAGTTGGTGATGTGAGTCTAGCATTTAGAGGAGACTTTGGGTTGGGAATACGAATATGGAAGAAATTAACCTATAGATGCCATGGGAACAGATATTAGCTAGAGGAGGAGGCTTCAAAACAGACCGAAAGGGAACAAAGATATAGGAGAATTTTTTTTTTCATTTACAACGTTGCAGAGGCTGAGACAGGAGACTGTTGGAGGAGAGTAGTAAACTGTATTGAACACTGTTGGAAGATCAAGTTAGATGAGGACAAAGAGGACCCTATTGGATGTGGTAACGTGGAAGTCTTCATTGACATTGGCAAGAGGTTTTGGGACTGGGGGGTGGTAGGGTTAGACTGGCAATGGCTGAGGTTAACAGAAATGTAAGGGATGATGGGATTTCCCCCATAAGATTGGTTCTAGAGCTGTGATCTAGAATGCATCACTTGGTGTTTGGTCAAGGCAGCTTCTCCCTCAGGCAGCACTGAGTACGATGGCCCTGATGGCATGGTATGGCTCCTTCTACTCTTTCAAAGTGGGTTTTAAAAGAAATAAGATGCTCATTCATTTTTTTATTCAACAAGTATTTATTGAGTAATTAAAAAGTGCCAGGCACCCTAGATGCTAGAGATACAGTAGAGAGTAAAACAGACAGAACTCCCTGCCTTGGTGGAGCTTACATTCTAATGACTCATAAAGATGAGTAAATCGGTAGTTACTATCAGGGTTTTATGTACTATGACATAAGGAAGATACATTAATCAAGGCAATTATTTCTAGCTGCTGTAACAAACAACCCTCCCATCTCAGTGGTTCAACACAATAAAAGTTTGTCATTCATGTCACAGGCCAATCCAGTTCAAACAGCTCTCCTAGGCAGCTGTCTTTCAAGGACTCAGGATCCAGGCTCTTTCTGTCATATCGCTTCACCATCCCATAGATCTCCTTAGGTCCGTCAGTAGATCCTCTGTATCCTGCAGCCCATAAGCAAAGACAGCATGTGGAGTATCACATAGCGTGATTTATGGCCAGACTCGAAAGTGACTACAAGTCAATCCAAAGGTAAGAGAGACTGGGACATGTAATCTTCCCCTTTGTCCAGTAAGGAAATAGGGCTAGTGAAAAACTAGCCAGCCTCTGCTACTAAAGTATAGGGCACTATGAGGGTTCAGAGGAGGAGCCCTTAAAATTTACTTAAAGTGTTGGGAAAGGGTTCATGGATGAAGTGATCTCTATGTTAAAGACCTGAAGGGTGAGGAAGAATTAACCTAGTGAAGTAGGGTTAAGAATGTTCCAAGCAGAGAGAACAGCAAGTGCTAAGGACAGGAGTTGAGAAAGAACACGATTTGTTTGAGGAACTGAATGAAGTTCAGCATGGCCAGAGTGTAGAGCAGGAGCTCAGAAACAGCAGGAGATGAGAATGAAGTAGGAGGTCAGTGCCACGTGGGGGGAGTGGGTAGGGGGCACACCTTCATTCAGGCTGATGCTTACAGATCGAAGAAGAATCAAGAGTCCTTCCAGGGCAGCTGGTCCCTGATGAAGGCTCTGGGTAGAGGTACTAGGGCAGAGGTTTCCAACTCAAAGGCCTTCAGGGGCTAAGCAGGGATGTTGAGAGTTTAAAACAGTGGTGCCCACAGTGAGGTGGAGTGTGCATGCTGTGCCTTAATATATTAAAGTCAAAAATGAAAACAAACAACAAACCACGGTGCAGGACAAATGAACCACATCTGCTGTGGAGCCCTGTTAGGAGGCTTCTAGAGAGTTCTTATAGTCACCAAGGAGTTCAGGTCAAAAACAGGAGACAGGAAGTTTTCAGAAACAGGATTTTGCATCTAAGTCTATTATTGTCATCATGCTGGTTTCACACTTACTTTCTGCTATATTTGGTTAACTGGCAGGTAAGACTGTTTCTTCAAGATAGGAAGGGGATTGTCTTATTTCCTTTCAATAATAATAATAAAAATGCTAGGTTGCTAGGTACTGCTGTGCTTTATTAACCCATTCAGTCCTCACAACAACCTGGTACATAGACACCTAAAACACTTTAGAGGGTTTATGGAAAGCTTCCTGGAGGAGGTGACCTTTGAGTTGGCCTCTGCTGTCACATGGAGTTATTTGGAATCATAGTTCCTTCACTTACCAGCTGTGTGATTTTGGGAAGATTGACATTTTGAGCCTCATTTCCTTCATAAGCAAAATAGGGCTAATGGCAATAGTACTGAGCTCACAGAATCATTCTGACGTTTAAATGAGATGACACATAAATAACACTTAGTACTATGTTTGGCACGTAAAGTATTCAGTAAAAGTCAAGCATTGTCACTGACGGTGTTGTGGTTGTTATTGTAGTTTAGGACACAGATTTTGGAGGCAGAGAGACCTGGGCTTGTATTATGGCCCTGGGCAAGTTACTAAACTCCTCCAAGTCTCAGTTTCTTCATCTGTAAAATGAAGGAAGCAACACTAACTGAGCAGGGTAGTTATTAGGATTAAATAAGATAATCTACTTAGCCCAATATTTGGCAGTTAGTAAGTGCTCAGTACATGGTAGCTATTGTTACTAGGCACAATGATGGCAACAGTGAGTACCCAATAGATGCTATCGAATGACCAATTAACTAGTGGGTCCAAAGTAATCATATTCAGTAGTTGAGAGAAGAAAACCCATGAACTTCAGCTTTGACATTGTAAAGTGAACATGAAACTCTCTAGCCAAGAGGTTTTTTTTTTGAAGCCAAAATGTTTTGATATCTTTTTTTTAAACATCTTTATTGGAGCATAATTGCTTTACAAATATATACTGAAACCTTTTAGGAATTTCCTGTTGTTTAGTAATTACTAGTGCTAAGCCAGTATATAAATATGACTTAGGAGTGTGTGTAAAAGTTACTAAGCAATATGGGGAAATGGTCTTGCTGGTTACTTTTTTCCATCAATAAATAACCCATCATTTGATGAAGCAACAATCTCATTTCCCTAAGAAAATACCAGAAAGGACATCGCCCAGAACTTTTTAAAAAAACCCTGTTTGGTAAGTCTTTGGTAAATATATATTTAGATAATGATAAACCAAGACCTTAGGCCAGATTCACAATCCCCTCCCCGCATCTGTGGCTGCAGTTACGCAAAGGAAATGGAAAAAATGTTCAAAGAGACCGGGGCCCTAGTCCAACATTTGGACTGATTGAATTTCCTAACCCCATTTCCTTCTGTGGTTCTTTCGCAGCCAGGCTAATGACCTCCATTCAAGACTGGCCCTCAGAAAAGTCATGTAGCAGGCCAACTTTCTCTTTGCCTCCTTCTAGCCTTCCTTTCCACTCCTCTCGGCTCTGGGTCCCCAGTATCTTCATGTTCTTCTCCAGTCCCCCCAAATCCCTCCCTGCAATCTCCTGTATGAAGTAGCTTTCAAAGGCATAGAGAGCCCATGCCCTGCCTCCCATCAAAGCTGATTTGTTCTGTTGGTTACTCCTTTGGTGCTCTGCTACTAGTTTTTAAGACAACAGGAGATAAAACTAGAATAATGTAGCTGCTTCCCCACTGTCTGAGCTCTGGCATGCTCAGTTCATGGCCCCCGCAAACAGGTTCAGGACTTCCTCTGTGATGCCTGGCCAGGACTCCTAGGTTTCTTAGGGTTTGGGTAGTGTTGCTGTATGAAATCCATGGTACCTACCAACATGGTACCTACCTAACTACTGAAGGCCATGCTCCTGGAGCCTGTGCTCGGCGGCGCGGCCAGGGGTCGAGGGGGAGGCAATCGCTGGGAGAGGCCCGCGCACCGCAACGAATAGCCCCCGCTCGCCGCAACAAGAGAAAGCCCGCACTCAGCACCGAAGACCCAACGCAGCCAAAAATAAATAAACAAATAAATAAATTAATTTTTAAAAAAAACAAAAAAAAACAACGCCCATAGCAGTGCATCGGCTCATAGGGTGCTTTGACCAGGGCAAAGCTCCTGGTCCGTGAAGTCAACTGGAGCAAGCCTGGGGTGCAGGTGAAGTGAACTAAAATGGGGTTAATAATGAGACCGACCTCCCAGGGTTATTGTGATGATTGAATTAAATAATACAAGTCAAGCTTTCAGAACAATGCCTGGCACAGCTTGTGTCCAATAAATGTTACACGTTATTCCTACCCGCTGAAGGTTGGGTAGCTAGCTGGCAGGCTCACCCTCAATTCAAGGACTGTACTCAGTGTTCCTGTTCCTCTTTTCTCCACCCACCCAGCCTCTCCTGCCTGCCTGCTGCTAACCTCATTTGCCGCCCATGCTAAAAGCCCTAGTGTCTTTTCTCTCATAATGACGGGGAGGTCACATGCTGGCAGCAAGTATGTGCTGTGGACATATTTGTTTGGCTTACATGGTATGTTTTTTTTAAAGATTTCAGTTCGTTAACAACATTAAAAATCAGGAGATTTCAGAAATTCCCTGTCGGTCCAGTGGTTAGGACTCAGCTCTTTCACTGCTGTGGACAGGGTTCAGTCCCTGGTCCGGGAACTAAGATCCCAAAAGTGGCACGGCCAAAAAAAAATAAAAAATAAAAAAAAAGAGCTTTCCTTTAAAAAACTGGAGTTTGGGCTTCTTCTTCTTTTTTTTTTTTTTAAGTCTTAAGATCCAACAACACAGGCCCAGATTCTAAGTGGCAAATATCTGTCACCTCTGAGTGGTGCCTGCTCCCTTAAAATCTACCATGCTCTCTCAGGCTGGCTGTTTTCCTCTGCAGATCCACTTCTTTCTTTCACTGACACTAGCAAAAGCCCTTCAGGGCCCACCAGGAAGAGCCTCAGTGGCTCTTTTAAAACTGGACTCCCAATCAATGGCAACAGAAAAGAGGCTCATCTTCCCTGGAGGTCAGGGAAGGGGCTCAGTGTTCACAAAACTCAATCGCCTTCCTGCAGGGAAGAGGAGAAATGTGCCCTTCGTCCTGGGGAAGGTTGCTCTTTGCTGGACAATGGGCCAAATGACCCCTCCTAATGGAGAAAGGCAAATGTTTGCATCCTGCTATAAACTCATCCGTCCTTAAACAAGGAAGTCCGCATGTGTCTATTCCAACTAAGCGGTCTTTCTTCCTCAACAACTAAGGCTTTGTCTATGGAGTTTATAGGGCCATGTGTTATTCAAATACTTTGGGCTGCTTTGTGGATACACTGATGGGCATTCTCCTGGCAAACAGGAGAGCTTTTCCGGAAGCTCTCTAAAAGCCTGCAGGGTGGGATAGAGAGAATACTAAACG
>NW_020171994.1:1017965-1069536 GCF_003031525.2 Neophocaena asiaeorientalis asiaeorientalis
GCCTGCAGCTGGCTTTAAGTCTAAAGAAGAGGAATAACATATCAGTTCTTATTAGCTTGGGGGTAATGATAATAAACACATACGTAGCTTAATATAGCCCGGCACTGTTTCATTACCTCACAACAATCCAATGAAAGAGGTCCTGTTATTACCTCCACTTTTACCAATGAGGAAACTGAGGCACAAGGAGTTAGATAAGTAGCTAAGGTTGTGAAACCAATTGGTACTAAAGCAAGGATTCCAACTCATGCAGTTGGTCTGCAGAGACTGTACTAACTAAAATACACCATGGCTCTCAGTAAGGTCACAGGACCGCTAGCATCATCAGCATCTAGAAACTCTTTAGAACTGCAAATCCCTGGCCCTACCCCAGACCACCTGCGTGAGAAATTCTGGGGATGGGACCCAGAAATCAATGTTTTTAGCAAGCCCTCTGGGTGACTCCGATTTAAGCTTCAGTTTGAGAACCATGCCCTAGGGGATAAGGACTCCCAACAATTGTAATGTAACGCTGTATGTTGCCTCCTGGAAGGAGCTGGCAGCGTATGCAGTCACCTGAATGAGAACTGAAAGGCATGGGAAGGGAGGAAAGTTGCTATCCCACCAACTTCTCCTGGTACCTGTGATTCCATTATTAGCCATTCATTCCTTTGGATTGTGCATTCATGATTTGGAGGACATCCTATTAAAATGCAGATACCCCTGGTAGAAGGAATGCCATCAGCCAATTCCTTATGGAATCTTATAGAGAATGACCAACTATTTATGTTTGCCTGGGAGTGAAGGGTTTCTGGAGATGCAGGACTTCTCAGTGCTAAAATAGGGACAGTCTCTCCACTGTTCCGATCTGTCCAGGACGGAGATGGTTCCTAAGAGACAGGATTTTCGGTCTAGAACACAAAGCCCTAGGCAAACCTGGATGAACTGGGTATCCTATAATATAGGGAACAGAGCTGCATGTTAGAAGTATGGAATTGACAACATTAGGCATTGCCACATAAGAACTTGGAAGCCACAGGCCTAAAGATGCTCCAACTTTAAACATGAGTTCGACAGGAAAACTTTTGGGGTCTGGTTTTCTCAGCTTCAGCGAAAGGATGGAGGTAAGCTTTGGCATTCAACAAAGACCCCAGGGGTTATTAGGACACATAATACCACAGCACCAGACTCTTCTGTGAAATTTAGTGCTGAAAGACAAAGCGTTAAGAATTACTCTCCCCAAAGTTGTACAAATGGCAGTGCATATGTAAGACAAAGGATGATGCCTCTATTTAAGATCGTGATAACAAAAATTCTTAAAGCCATGGAAAAATGCTACTTAAGAGGGGAAAGCAGATGATAAAATGGTAGGTATCATTTTGAAGTGGTAGAATTTCAACCATGTCAAGAAAATATGCATCAATAAACGCCGGGAGAAAAATGTGCTACGATGTTAATATTGGTTACTACTGGATGCTGGGATCATGCAAGAGGACAGGACGAGGAGAGGGAAGAAGAAGGAGAAGGAGAGGAAGAGGAAGAAGACTTCTCTATGATGGACGTGCTGGAGGAGATTCACCTGACATGGGAGAGGGGCGCTTACTCTTCTGCTGTAACCAACCGTTGGCTGATTTGGCAGGGACTGTGCTGCTCTGGCTATATTATTGCCGCCGTCTGCCAAGTTTGTTGAAAGCTTATCTGGAAGCTTGGCTGCACAATGTAACTGGGTAAAGGTTGAGATTAAAAAGTAAATTTTTGTTTTGATTTTTGTTTTTGCTGTACGCGGGCCTCTCACCGTTGTGGCCTCTCCCGTTGTGGAGCACAGGCTCCGGACGCACAGGCTCAGTGGCCATGGCTCACGGGCCCAGCCGCTCCGCGGCATGTGGGATCCTCCCGGACCGGGGCACGAGCCTGCGTCCCCTGCATCGGCAGGCGGACTCTCAACCACTGCGTCACCAGGGAAGCCCTAAAAAGTAAATTTTTGATTTGGCCTTTTCTATAGCCTGGCTTTGGGGTCAATTTAGTTAAAATGATGCCCTGACGCATTCCCTGGCAACATTGAAGGGGTAGATATTCATGGAGGACTCGGGGGGGGGGGGGTCAAGTGCCCCTTTTATGTGTCCCAGATGCTCTAGCAGGGGTTTGGGAACTTTTAGAGAAGAGCCTTCTTGAAGGTACAGGTGGGACTTTTCTGATGCCCACTCATCTCCTTCCCCAATGGGCTGCATACCTCCCTGGTTCACCATAGGGCTGGTTTTGTAGCCCAGTGTGTTCGCAGAAGAAAGAGCACAGGCTTGCCAGCAGGGCAAATCACACGGTCCACTGCTAGGAGGTGCTCAAGCGGTTCCCAAACTCAAAAGCCCCGCTTCCTCACTCCCAACCACAGCACACAATTTGAGAGTTAAAAGTGACTTTGTTGGCCTGGTGTATCGCCTGGCCTTGGGGTAATTGTTCTGCTTTGCTGGAGCACTGGTGTAGGTCAAGGTCAAGGATCCTCATCAGTCACCAGCTAAATGGGAACAGAGTTTGGGATGTGATGAAGGAAGACATTAAAGTTTTGAGTCCCCTTGGCAAACTCACTCTACGCTCTCCCGAGAGCCACACAGGAGCAGTGGGAAGGACTGGAGTCGAGCTACCTACCCAGGTGAATGCAAATACCTGCCCAGGAAATCATGCAAATACCTTTGGAACAAACCTTGTAGGATACTAGTCTGAGGAGATACACAAAAACCAAAAGTTGGGCTCCCCTGGTGGCGCAGTGGTTGAGAGTCCACCTGCCGATGCAGGGAACATGGGTTCGTGCCCCGGTCCGGGAGGATCCCACGTGCCGCGGAGCGGCTGGGCCCGTGAGCCCTGGCCGCTGAGGCTGCGCGTCCGGAGCCTGTGCTCCGCAATGGGAGAGGCCACAACAGTGAGAGGCCCGCGTACCGGAAAAAAAAAACAAAAGCCAAAAGTACACAGCTTGCTCTCAGAAGTCCCAAACAGTCTCCTCTGCTTGCCCTCCACCCTGCCGTGCCCCTTACCTCACCGCAAACTGTGCTTCCGACCCCCAAGGCCAAAAAGGGAAAACACAAGCCATCCTTTCACAGACAGAAACCTTAAAGGATACAACAGGAAGCAAATGGCCATCTCCTTGTTACATTTTCTTCAAGATTAACAATCACTTGACTGTTTCTCTACTATTCCTTAATGACCTAGCCGTTCAGCTATTAAGTGATAAATCCTCTGTGTATTCATGACCAGCTGGTTTAATTAGGGAGCCCAAACTGAAACGATCAAGATAATTGAGATACCTCGGAAACATTAAGGAAGCCAGCCGCTGTGCAGGGCCGAAAACAAACTCAACCGGCAGCAAGAGGCCTGTCCCCCAGAAAGGAATGCTGAAGCAGGAAACCGAATGGGATGGAGGGTGTAAACTTTAGGAAGAGCAAGTGGAAGACGAAAACAGGGAAGAGAGATTCCAGTTCCTTCTCATCACCCTCCCACTCCACTTTTGGCTTGTATCCAGGCAACCCGCTGAAGCCAGCCAGCCAGATTTACTCCAAGTGGCTCCTCTGAGGTCCCAGTCAGCTGGGGGAGGGGGGCAAAGGGACAATGGGCTAGCTAGCTACCGGTTAAGAAGAGACGATCTGGAAGGATGCCCTCCAGCTCCTGTCCCTTCACTCACTGTCCACCGCAACCAACATCTGTTTTCTGAAAAGAAATACAAGGAAGGAAAGTGGGAGAAATGTGCTTGTCGGCATTCAGCTTTTTCTTTTGTAGATTCTAGATGCTGAGTGGGCTTGGTTGGATAAGCAGATGATGTTTGGATGATGGACTTCTGAGTCTGCATCGCTCGATGGGCATATTGTACAGCCAGATGCCCACTCACTTGCTGTAGAAGATTGTACCAAGCCCAGCACCTTCTCTATAGGCTACAGACGTTTAGAGGTGTTTCCATTGTTTTCCTAGAGAATAAGCTCTAGTTTAGCTGGTTCAACATCTGAGCAGATGAATCATTCACAGTTTCTTTATAAACAGGTGGCTGTTTGCCCTGTCAGAGCCTGACTCACCCCCAGATGGCTGACTAGAAAGTCGCAACTCCAATTTCCCAAGATCCAGCAACACGGCACTTGGCTCATAAATTCAACAAACTCAAAAAAATTTTCTCTTTGACTGAACAGCCCAAAGGAAAGTTTTGTTTACCCAGGGCCAACCTCTTTTCTGAATGAACCATGTTTAAGTGAGGAAATACCTGCCTGGAATAACTTTTTCTCATCCTGTGTCCATTTCACCTCCTTTCAAATCAGCCCGCACACAGATGACAGATTGATCTTTCAAACATTCATTTTCTAACTTTTGATTTTGAGATAACGATAGACTCACAAGAAGTTGCAAAAAGAGTGCCAAGAGGTCTCTAATACCATCACCCCAATTTCCGCCCCCCCATGGTGACATCTTACACAATTATAACATATTATCAAAACCAGACTCCTTATAATTAAGTAGACTGCAGATGTTGCTCAGATTTCAGTAGTAAAAAGTTAAATTATATAACACTACAACGAATGTCTAGTGCCCAAAGCTTCCAATTCAAGTGTCTGCCTGCAGTTCAAGTCCCTCCGTGGTCAGGCTCCACCCCACTCAAGCGGCCACAGTTCCCACTGCTCGGTAAGCACACACACCTCTTTCTGTTGGGACGACTGTGCTCATTTTGGGGGCCATACTCATCACTATCTCTGGGCCTCTGCTCCAGCAATTTTCCTCTCACTCCCCCTTTTCCAAATTGTCCCCCTTCATCTAATCCTGGCTCGTATCTTGCCTTTCCTAGAAAACTTTCCTGAGCTACTCCAGCCATCTTTCGGTTTTCCTTATTCTGAACACATTATGACCAGAAATAACTTTCAGCGTAGTTTGCATAATTTAGCATGTGAGTTTATTTTATAGTCTTGCATTATTTTTTTTTCAATTTGGTAAAATGTACATATCTTAAAACCTATAATATTAACGAGTTTTAGATGTACAGTTCTGTATTATTAAGTATATTCACGTTGTTGTGTAGCCATCACCACTGTCTAGTTCCAGAACTTTTACATCATTCCAAACTGAAACTTCGTACCCCCACTCTGCACTCGCAGCCCCTGGTAGCCATTATATTACTTTCTGTCTCTATGAATTTGACTATTCTAGGTACCTCATATAAGTGGAATCATACAACATTTGTCCTTTTGTTGCATTATTTTAAAAATTGTTTCAAGATTTTTGCTAGATTGGAAAATCTGCAAGGATCTGGTACCCTGCTGAAATAAGAAATAGACAGATAAGTAGGTAGATAGGTGGTTGATAGATAGATAGACGATAGATAGATATTCTCACAATATCCAGCATAATTGTGGGTGATTAACAGATGTGGATTTTTCTCACCTTGTCGGGAAACCAAACCAGGAATGTCTTATAAGACATCACCCAGACCTTTTATTTATTAAAAAATTAAAGAAAAATATTTATTCTATTTACTTATTTTCCTTAATTCTCTCGGTTACATCAGGTCTTAGTTGCGGCACACAGGATCTTTGTTGAGGCTTGCGGGATCTTCATGTTACAGCACACCGTCTGCTCGCGTTTCTCTCTAGTTGCAGCACTCTCGTGGCATGCGGGCTTAGTTGCCCCGCAGCATGTGGGATCTTAGTTCCCCGGCCAGGGTTCGAACCTGCGTCCCCTGCATTGGGAGGTGGATTCTTTACCACTGGACCACCAGTGGGAAGGACTGGAATCGAGCTACCTACCCAGGTGAATGCTCACTGTGACAGGGTGTGTATGAAGTTTCTTTGACGCACCCATGGCAGTGTCAAAAAAGCACTCAAATAATGTTATCAGGATGGGCAAGGGGTGGGTGTCAAATGGTTATCGAGAAATCTAGTTTGATAACCAGATGAAGATGAAGAACTTGGCACTAGGTCGTAGGGCAAACCAAAGCCGGCAGGGCAGAATACTTCAGTTCTTGGTTTCTTCTCTGGGGAAGAATGAATAATAGGAATAGCCAACGTGAATTGAGGACTTAAATACATGCCAGGCACTGCTCTAGGCACTTGACACATAGTAACTCTCTCCATCCACCCAACAATCTTAAGAGGTAGGTACTATTATTAGTTTCGTTTTACAGTTGAAGAAATTGAGGCATAGAAGGGTTCGGTAATTTATCCAGGTTAGTAAGAAGAGTCAGGGTTTGAATTCAGAGGGTCAGACTCCAGAGCCCACACTCCTGGAGTCATGTGAGTAATCGAAGAACACAAGAACCTTGAGAGACTGAAGTACTTCTGGCTGGTGAGCTGACATGGTGAGAGCTCTGGGCCAGGGGAGGGGACTTGGTGGATCATTTAGCTTTACTCCCTTCCAAGGCACATCCCTGGCTGGAAAATAGCTGCCTTCGGTCACAAGGAGTAAGAGACTGAAAGATTGAGTGCAGCCTCACCCCTGCCGGCAAAACAACTCCAAACCCACATCCTACCGCCAATGGGTCATTGATGCCATGTTCATGTACTACGGACAGCATATTTTGATATTAAGGACCACTGTGAACCTCTTGGAAGCTAAGGACTATATAAACTCTGGGTACTGAAGGATTGTTATTTAAGGCAGGTCCGATGAAAGAGCTATTGAGTTTCTCAGGGCTCCCCCATCCCCACCCCAGGGAGCACGTTTATTTTACTGGTAGGAAATGAACGATGTTCAGCAATTTCTTTACCTAGCTGTGAAATTAAAGTATAGTCCCTTGTGAACCCAGCCCACTTGATGTATACAGGAAGCGACCCCCCCCCCCAAGGGGCTGACTGAGTTTTAGAACAATATATATCCTGCAGGAATATTTCCTGTTACAAAACTTCACTGAGCCCCTGAAGCAACAGAGTAAATAGCTTTGGTTCAGGTGAAAAGAAAGGCCCAGATAAAACAATGAAAATGCATCGGTGAGCTGAGGGGAAGGCCTAGTGGAGCTTTGTGTTCTGAAATGGGAGCCGGGACTCTGTTCCAGGAGAGAAAGACAGGCCAGGCATAGGCAAGAATTTGAAAAAAGGCTGCAGGTGGGGATGTTCATAGCATATTGGGGGGACACTAAGGTGACCAGCTTGGTTGAAGTAGATGGTTCCCATTGGGGAGCAGTGATAGACATGGCTAGAAATGTCAAGAATTCTTAGGGAAGAAAGGCAGGCAGAAGTATTTAGATTTGAAATAGGCAGAAATAATGTGTTGGGACTACAAAGCTCAGGGTCAAGGTCTTATCCCATAATGAGTGATTCCATCATGTTGCCTTGTCTCTCAGATGCTTGGATTCCCTCCACAACACGGTACCAAGACTCTTGTCAGTTGCCTGCTGTTGTACTTGAAGGTTCCCAAGATTAATGTGACACAGGAAATACGTTAGGTAAACGCAGTCTTTATTCACAGTCACAGCCTTCTGCCTCAAATCCATTGTGAGTCTCTTACCCAGGTGAGCTGAGCTGGACAATGAAGAAACCTCAGACCCCTTTTACCCTCTTGTATAGCTTTAAACTTGAACAAGACCAAGAACTGGGCAACTAGTTTCTCAATTCCTTTCCCCTGTTCCTCCCCTTGCTCTGCGTAGTTTTCCTGCACTGAATTTCCTACTAATGTGGGAGACAGTGGAGGGGAAAACTCACCTGGGGGAAAGCATGGAGCCCATTGTTCTTTTCCTTCCAAAGCCCTGCTCCATTGGAAGTCTTTCATTCCCTATATTCTAACCTTGATGTACATCAGACAGCCCGCCCCTGAGATTACAGTGAGGGGTGGTAAGATTATGCGGCCACTTGTTCGACACACACATACACCCAGTCCCTCTTCTGGTTAAGGCCATGGGTTTTACAGCAAGGCATGTGACCAACTGGGGGTACTACCGTCCCTTTAAAGGGGGATCAGAGTATAGCTGGACCTCTCAGGGCAGGAAGATGAGTGGGCATCGGAAAAGTCCCACCTGTACCTTCAAGAAGGTTCTCCTCTAAAAGTTCCCAAACCCCTGCTAGGGCATCTGGGACACATAAAACGGGCACTTGACCCTTACCCCCGAGTCTTCCGTGAATATCTACCCCTTCAATGTTGCCAGGGAATGCATCAGGACATCATTTTAACTAAATTGACCCCAAAGCCAGGCTATACAAAAGGTCAAAACAAGTATACCTTTTAATCTCACCCTATACCCAACTACATTGTCCAGCCAAGCTTCTAGATAAGTTTTCAACAAACGTGACAGACAGTAGCAATAATATAGCCAGAGCAGCACGGTCCCTGCCAAATCAGGCAATGGTTGGTTATAGCAGAAAAGTGAGCACCCCTCCCTTGTTCCCACAGGCTGTTTGAGAAAAATAGAAGTCCCTCCTCTCCTTCCCTGTAAGGTAGCTGTCTGTGTTCTGTTCCGCCACAGTCAAAGGCACCTGGACCTCTTTTCCAGCAGCTGCAGGCTGTGGAGTCTTCACTGGGGAAGGTCCAGTCCCTTCAGCACCTCCCACGTCGGGTGACTCTCCTCCAAGTCCAACGTGGAGAAGTCTTTTTCTTCCCCCTCATTAATTTAGTTTGATCATTTGCTGATTACGTGGTAATATAGAAATTTGGGAGTTATAGAAAAGAATTAAGAAGCAGAAGAACATTCCCATGCGTGATCCCACCATCCAGCAACAACCAATATTAACATAGTAGCATATTTCTATCCTGGCCTGTACTGCTGCACATTTTCTTGACATGGTTGAAATCCTACTACTTCAAAATGATAGCTACCATTTTACTGCCCATTTTCCCCTTAAATAGCATCTTTCCATGGCTTTAAGAATTGTTGTTACCACAATTTGCGGTACGCGGGCCTCTCACCGCTGTGGCCTCTCCCGCCGCGGAGCACAGGCTCCGGACGCGCAGGCTCAGCGGCCACGGCTCACGGGCCCAGCCGCTCTGCGGCATGTGGGATCCTCCCGGACCGGGGCACGAACCCGCGTCCCCTGCATCGGCAGGTGGACTCTCAACCACTGCACCACCAGGGAAGCCCTGTTACCACAATTTTAAGTGGAGGCATCATCTTCTGTCTTACGTCTGCACTGCCATTTGTATAACTTTTAAGACACATAATGCTACAGTTGCCAGACCCGTCCATGAAATTTAGTGCTGCAAGCTAAAGTAATAATAGGCGACACTGTTTGAGGGCTTATCATATGCAAAGTACTCTTCTAAAGACTTCAAGTGTGTTAACTCATTTAATCCTCATGCAATTCTACGAGGCAGGTGCTGTTATTATCACCAGGTGATAGAAGCACAACCTGGGGTCCAGAGGAGAGGAGTGACTTGCTCAGAGGAACACAGGTAGTGAGTTGCAAACCTGGGGTTTGAACCCAGGCATTGTGACTCTAGAGTCTGTGCTCTCAGCAACTGTAAACTGGCCAGTCCAGGAACTCACTGCAACCATTAAGGCAATTTACAGTCTAATATACAATACACAATAACGTTTTCCAGTCAGGAAAAGTGTTCTCAGGATCCAATACACGTTCTGCCATTGGTTTACGCTCTAGACTCATAATACCATTTGTCAGCCATAAATAACAGACCTCTCCTAAGGATGTGAAAAATCTTATGGGAAAGAGGACAGACAGAATAGGGACTTTTGCTTCTCTAAAACGTTACCCTGTATGTGCCAACTATACAGCATCTACCACCTGTAAACTTAAAACTGATTTAGGAGAGAAGTCGCCCATCAAGCGTGTGATTGCGATATTATGGTATAACAGGAGAAAACTGACCATTTGTGTAGCGAGCCTCTCTTACCTCAGAGTAGCATTTTAAACCCTTCTCTCTCCGAAACAGAGACAGATGGTCACTCTTCCGAGGCCCAGAGAGCTCCTTAGTTCCCTTTCTTTTCTCGCCTGCATCTTATAAACCTCCCCATTTCCCCATCCAGTCTGTCTGAGATTCAGTGCTTTCCCCCTCTTGTCCCTGCATCCCCCACCACTGAAGAACAGACGTCAGGACCGTCGACTTGCCCAGCAGAATTCGTCTCCGTGTAGTCCCAGTAGTCCTGAGACTCCGAGTATCTCTCTACACCTCTACAGCCCTGAGAGGGTTCCAGGCTTTTCTCTGCACTGCTCTGCACTTGGTCCTCATTTCCCCTCCTGGGCATCCTCCTGGTTTGCCTCAGCTTGGAATGTAGGTCTTCCAGAGCCGGAGCCCCCTCAAATGAAGCCTGCTCCGGAGCTGTTGCTGGGAAGGAGGTGCCTTCCTGGACCCTCCCAAGACAAGGAAAACCGGACTCTGCTTCTTCCTTACTATTCTCCAACTGAAGCCAGCTTTTCTGGCCCATACTCATCCCTATACTTGCCCTGGAAGACTTGGCCTGCAAAAGAGTCTGAACCAGACTTGTGTATGTGAATGATGCCCAAGCCTGGACTGTCAGGGGCCAAGGAGAAGAAATGACCCTTTTGTTCTGTTTATTCTTCTTACTGCTGCTTTTCTTCCCTACGTTCCCCCCATCATTAGCAAAGGAAACCTCCTCCAATGAGCCCTGACCCGGAGCCACAGCTGGCCATGGGGTGCTAGCCTGAGCAGTCTGATAAGTAACAAACGACGTTTTATCCTTCTCAGCCTTTTGACCTCTGCTTCTAAGCCCCACGTCGACTCCATCATCAGCAACTTCTGAAGCCCTTGCAGGAGCCGTTGGTAACTGACATGGCTCTGTGGAAGATCCCCAAACCTGTACTCTCAGAGGCCAGGGACTAGCCATCATCTTCTTCTTGTTTTTATTTCTCCCTTTACGGCTGTCTTTCTGCCCTGCTTTTGTCTCCCCCTTAGCCACTAGAGGATCCCTCTCAAGAGAGGGCCAATCTGGACTTGCCTCTGGCAACAGGGCACCAGCCAGTGCCTCCCAAGGCTGAGTGAGAACAGATGTCTTTTCCGTCTCACTGTTCCTCCTTCTCTCCGTGGTTTCACACCCCACACTAACTTCTGAACTCTTACTTGGCAGAGGCCCCATGACACAAGCGTTACCCAGAACCGGGGCTGCAGAAGACGCCCGAGTCTGCAGCGTCAGAGGACAAGGAAAATATACAATCTTCCTTTCCTTTCGATTCTTCCTTTTATGGCTGTTTTTCTTCCCCACGTTTCCCCTGCTGTTAGCCTCCTGCCATGCAGCGTGATTGGGAGCCGCCTGTGGGCATGGGGCCTCACCTTCCACGTTTAGACACAGACTGAGATCAGACAATTTTTCCATCTCATCACCCTCCCTTGGACCCATGCTTTCCTGCCCCACATTTTCCCCACTACTTGCAGCAAGTGTAGCATCTTCAAGTGCGGTCTGAACTGCAGGGGGGGCTCCTGCGTGCGTGGGGGCTGAGTCTGTGTCCCTCGCCTGGGTCGTCAGAGCCTCCATGGGGGCCAAAATGTCTTTTTCCATGTTTCTTTCCCCCTCCAGCTTTTCCTTGCTTTTGTTTCTGGATCAGTGAAAGTGTTGACCTGAAACAGAGAGAGCAGAAGTAATCCAAAAGGGAAATGTGAGTTAGAGGCAAGGCTAGCAAAATGTCCCTTCTGGAGGGAGAGAATCGAGCATCAGGCCTGGGGGCTTAAATCAAGGCTACCTGAAACCATTTGGGAATGGACTGCGTTCAGGAGGTGGGGAACAAGGTAAGGGTGTCAGACACCTGTTCTCACTGGCAGGCGGCTCACTGATGCGGCACTAGATCCACTACAACTTCCCACAGAGGGCTCCACTCCCAGTACAGTAGCACATCTATCAGCGACCCTGGATGACCTCAAAATACTGATGGGTGGTACGATTTTCAATCTTCATCAGCCTTCACTGTCTTCTTTGAAAGTAGAGGACAACACTGGAAAAACAGCAGCAACAACAACATAAAAGTTATTTCCATTTGCACCTAAGGGGAATAGAGACATTGGTTAATGGTCAGGTGTTGATTTTAGTATTGTTACCCTTTGATGCTTCAGATAGCCTCAGGAGACCAAACCGTAGGTGAGAAAGCTGTGGTTGAGCCTACAAAATCAGAGAAAGAAAGCGTCATCAAAATGAGCCTGACCCGATGCCCCTGGGTACCCGTCGGAGCACACTCTTACCTGGCTATCCCAGAAATGCTCTGTTAGAGTTTCCCACGAGGAGGAATTAGTGTACACACCAAGGATCCAGAGAGTCTATATAATCCAGTAGCACAACATTTTTGTCATTTGATGAAGAAGAGATTCTGTTCAGTTCAGTATGGTATTAGCATTTAGTTCTCCCTCACTTGTTTCTGATTCTTTGCCACGTTGAAAATCCAGGTCTGGGCCGGGGGCCTCAATGCACTAGCCAATACAATCCATTCTTCGCGTATTCTAGATAAGCAGAACTAGAGAGACAGTTCCTATTTCTCAAAGAAGTCCCGCTGCAAATTCCCACCCTTTTTTAAGCTTTCTACTCTACTATATATATGTACAACATAATCTTGGAATGGGCTAATTATTTACATAATATCCTTTCTCTCCGAGCAAATATTTTTTGTTTACCTTTTCACCAAAAAAGAAAAAAAAAAAGGAAGAATAAATCAAGGAGGGATCATACTCCCTTTCTCTAGTTATGACTGACACAGAGGACACAGTGAGGCCCCTGTGTTTTCCTTCGATAAGAAAATGTAATCACAAAAAAGAGCAAAGCAAGGCCTTGCGTTGAACTAGTAGGTTTAGAAATGGAAAACTTGTTTCTGTTTTTAATCTGGAATGTGTTTCTATCTGGAACGAGAGATGTAGCAGTGTCTATGTGAATGTGATGTCCCTGATGGAGATGGGGCAAGGCCCACTGGACCTTGTCTTGGGTGCTACAAAGGGCCTAGTGGTCTTTTTGTGGAATGGTCTCACCCAGTCCTCTTTGAAGTGCTCCCAATGTAAGATCGTAGAAGGAGGAATCACACCGCAAAAACTACACACGCTGATTATCTATCATGGTTTCCACTTTTTAAACATCTTCCCTGATGCAATGGTTGTATTTTTCACTGATCCGTACATAGGTTAAAGTCGCTGTGCTAAGGCTAGCCTAGCTCGTGACAAATGCGGAGGTTATCACTAGATGAAAGCCAGCTGGCTGGCTGCCAAGAGGCCACAATAAGTAACATTTACCTTGTTCAACACGGTAGAGTCCAAGGTCGGGTCCCCCCACTGAGAGAGGGTCTGTAGTCCAGTGGTGGATATACATTAACCAAGCACACAGAGCCAGGTCTCTGCCTATATTTTCTCTATCCATAGCCACATCCACGTTCCTAACTATGTGTATATCTACCTGAGATACCCTGTCCCCTGGACGCCACGTGGAGGATGACTGCCTACTTCAGGCTCAATAGATTTCCCTCCGGTGTGTTGACCCTTTTGTTCATATAGATTTATTCATTCATACAACAAATATTTACTGAAACTGCCATGTGCCGAGCATGAGGCTAGGTGCAGGGGAGTATATACTTAGGTTTCAGGTTACTTATTTACAGTCATTTTCCATTTTGGTCTCTCTGAAGTGACTACCTTGATTGGAGTTCTACATGTTTTCCAACCTCAGGTCTCACATGTACAGACACTCACTTGGTTGGCTCTCAGTGATAGCTAACGGCCTTTCTTGTGTGGGGATTCTGCTAGTTTAATTATCAGAGGCCCACCTAATTCTTTACCCTTTCTCCAGGTTATTGAGTCCTCCACACTCTTTGCCCCGACTTCCCTTACCGGCATAACCTCTCTGGCTTTTGGATAGGAAGAGAATAACTCCTTTCCAACTTTTCAGTTATGGGGTAGCAATTGTTTGATGCCCATTTATTTGTGTGTTATGTGAGAATCCAATTTACATGTGTTGTGGTATAGGAACTGCCTGGTATCCCTCCTTTGATAGGCAGGAACCTATAATTTTAGGCCTAACAGGCAGGGTCCTGTGAGGGGTGATGAGTTGAAATCATGTCCTGAGGGGGTTGGCACCCAGGAAAAAAAGCCTATATCATTTAGGATTCTTTCATTGCAAGAGACAAAAAAGAAAAAAAAAAAAGACCCAAACTGGCTTAATCAAAACAGGCAACTTAGAGCTTACCATAAGCTTAATAAGTTCAGGGTTAGAGCCAGCTTCACGCATGGCTTAATCCACAGTGCAGATTACTTCACCAAGACCAACAGAGATACTTCCCTTCGGTTGGTTTCCATTTTCAGGCTCTTCCTAGAGACCCCTGGTACCTTCAATCTCAAAATGCCTAATCCAGCAGTGGAGTTCCCTTTCCCGGTAGAGCAATGGAAGTCCCTAAATGGAGTCTTGCTGGTACAAATTGGCCTGACATGGGTCGTGTGTCCATCACTGAACCAGTTGTGGATGGAATGTTCCAAAACTGGTTCTCTTCAAATTCAAGAGGGAAATTGGAAAGTAAGAATGAAAGTACATAGTCAGACATGGTTGAGAAAACTGGGAAAGTGAGGAATGAGCTATGGGGAAGTGAAGAAAGCCTAAACCTTAGACATTGTCTTTTTTTTTTTCAATAAGTAGCTTTATTGAGATATAACTCACATACTGTAAACGATATTCTTTTACATTAAATGTAGTGCATTTATCTAAATCAGAAAATTTTAAATTGACGCAATGCTGTTATCCATAGTACATATTCAAATTTGTCATTTTAATGAATATTGTCCTTTCTAGCTACTTTTCCCAATTCAGGATCCAAAGCAGGATCATATACTAAATCCATTTGTCATGTTTTGTTAATGTCCTCTAATCCGTAATAGTTCCTCAGCTTCTATTTGTGTTTCATGACACTGACATATTTGAAAAGTACAGGCTGGTTATTTTGCAGAATGTCTCTCCGTTTGGGTCTGTCTGTTGTTTTATGATGATTAAGTTAAGATTATGTGTTTTGGACAAAAATACCACTGAAGTTATGCTGTGTCCTTCTCAGTGCATCATACTAGCAGGCATATGATGTCAGATTGTCCCAGTATTTGTAGTGTTAACTTTGATCACTTGATTAAGGTGATGTCCATCAGCTTTCTTCACTCTAACATTAATATTGTCCTTTTGTAACTAACAAGTCATTTATAGGGAGCTATCAGTTGGTTTTCCTTGGATCAAATAAGATGATATACATCAAGTATTGGCCACAATGTCTGGCACATTGTAAATGTACAAAAAATGTTAGGCATCATCTTTGTTATTATTCATACTATATCATTGTTATTGTGAATCAAAAAGATTTTAAGACCTGGACCTGGTATTCTACACCTTATGTGATATTAAAGGAGAAGTCAGGAATGTAGAACAATATAAGTTAAGGAACTATAGAGTTCAAGTACTTGGTGGTATGGTGGACAGCATGACCTCTGTGGCGATCCAGCCTTGGGATCCTAGATTTTTTATGTTTTTTGAACTACTGGCTGATTACAAGACCCCAGAGAAGGCTGTTGATGCAATTTAATTAATTTTACACCCTTACTTCAGGTCATCTTTACTTCTCACTATGTTGTATTCCTTGAAATCACATCATTGAAGGATCATTATAAAGTAGGTTACTGGATTCCCACAAGAGCAACAACATAATTAGACGATATGTTCCTGATTAAGCTTGAACTAAATCATAGCTAGGGTGGGCAAAGCAAATATGGAACAACAATACATTTAGTCATAACTGTCTTATGCAAAAACAGGATTTTTTTTCTTTTTCTTTTCTTTTTTTTTTTTTTTTGCTCCAAATCTCAGACAAACTGGACCAGTGTCAAGCCCTTATTCATCCCTTTTACCTGTTGCCGGAACTTCTTGCCTCTGTTCTGATTTTGGACACAAAAACTTCTAATCTGGTTTCTAACCCTTGTAACCTCTGCCTGAGTTTCAAGTCCATTCTTTCAGTGTGTTCCAGAACTGCTCTCTATTCTAACTTTATACTTTCTTAAACTTTCACTCTTGTCTGAGCATCTCATTCTGTCCACCATCTAGGTTATCTAATTTGTTGGCATATAAAAGTTTTAAATTTTGATTAAGTCCAATTTTTCATTTTCTTTTGTCACTTATGCTTTTATCATATCTACAAAACCATTGCCTAACTCAAGGTAATGAAGATTTATTCCTATGTTTTCTTCTAAGTCTTTTATAATTTTAGCTCCCACATTTAGGTCTATGATCCATTTTGAGTTAATGTTCGTTTATGGTGTGAGATAAGGGTTGAAGTTCATTTACTTCTGCATACGGATATCCAATTGCTCCTGCACCAGATTTGAAACCAATGAGATATTTTTTTTTTTCGATACGCGGGCCTCTCACTGTTGTGGCCTCTCCCGTTGCGGAGCACAGGCTCCGGACGCGCAGGCTCAGCGGCCATGGCTCACGGGCCCAGCTGCTCTGCGGCACGTGGGATCTTCCCGGACCGGGACACGAACCTGTGTCCCCTGCATCGGCAGGCGGACTCCGAACCACTGCGCCACCAGGGAAGCCCCAAAAACAGTTTTAAAAAGTCAAAGCTATGCCCATCTAGGAACAGACCAAACGGTATAGAAGATCTTATGATAAGAAGCAGCAGTCTCCAGATCCTCCTCTCCCCATCCCAGCTCCACATACCAGAGGCAACCTCTTAACAGTTTGATGTTAATTTTTCTATTGGTTACAATCTTAACTCTAGATCAGAGATTGCACACTGAAGGCCAGCAAGTCATACCTTGCCCAAAGATGCATTTTGTTTAGTTTATATAGTGTTTTCTTTTCCCCTCTAAATAGTTGTTAACATTTTAAAATTGGAAGGTTTCATATAAAACCAATTTTCTAGCCTCTCTTGAGAAATTGGAACCTCTAAACTTGCATTGTGCAGCCTAAGCTGGATAGCAGTTGCCTCTCTATTCAGGGTCTACTCTCTAGTTCATTGCAGTCCCTATCTAATCAGCTTCACACCTTTCCCACCTGCCTGGCCTTCGCAGGCATTTGAGTTTGCAACCTATGCTTTATCTCTTTGTTATTCAAAATAAAGTTTTCCTATCAACAACTTGGGCACCACCTGGGAGCTTCTTAGAAACGCTGAATCTTGGACCTCATCTCAGACCTGCTGAATCGGAACTTACATTTTAAAAAGAATCATAGATAATTTGTATACACATGAAAGGTTGAGAAGCCCTGGGATATAGAATCTGCTTATATCTAACTCAATTTCCTGATATATCAATTTTAGATGACATAGTATGAGAGATGAGGAAGTGGGATTGCAAGCTCTTGGTTGACGTACATCTTTAACTTTACTAGGTATCACCAAATTAGGCCCCACAGAAATTTTACAAATTTTCACTATTATTGGTAGAGTATGAAGTTCCATTTCCCGATATCCCCACTGACACTTGGTGCTGAGTTCTTTTTAACTTTTAGTCAATCTGATGGGTGTTAAATGGTACCTTGTTGCTTCACTTTGCGTTTCTCTGGTGACTAGTGAGGATGAGCATTTTTCACTTGTCTATTTAGGCTTCCCGTTCTGTGAATCACCTGTTTATGTGTCTGTCCTCCCCCGCCCCTTTGGGGTTATTTCCTTCTTATTGATATATATTCTGGATTTGAATCCTTTTAGTTATATACATTGCGGTTATCTTCTTTAGTTTGTGGGTTGTCTTTTTATATTTTGATGTATTTTGTTGTATAGTAGTTTTACAATATAATTAATTAAAATGTATCAAGAATTTCTTTTTGGTTTGGTCTTTCTGTGTTTGGTTTAAGAAATCCTTCCCTACCTTGAGATCATAAGAATATCATCCTGTACATTCTACTAAAAGTTTTAAAGGTTTGCTTTTCAGATGTAGTTCTTTAATCCATCTGCAACTTGTTTTGTATGTGGTATGAGTTGGGATTATTCTTGGCTCTTCTGTCATCCCATGTTAAGATTATTATTGTAACTATGCTGCATTTATTGATTCATTTCAGGGAAAGTTGACACCTTTATAATATTAAGACTTCCCATCCATAAACATGATATATGTTTCCATTTATTCAGGTCTTCCTTTATGTACTTTGCTAATGTTTTATAATTTTCTTTTTCTTTTTTTTTTTTAAACATCCTTATTGGGGTATAATTGCTTTACAATCGTGTGTTAGTTTCTGCTTTATAACAAAGTGAATCAGTTATACATATACATATGTTCCCATATGTCTTCCCTCTTGCGTCTCCCTATAATTTTCTTGATTAAAGGTCCTACACATCTTTTCTTCTTATAATTTTTAATATATTATTGTTTTATTTCTAATTTTGGTATGTTGATCTTATAACCAGCATTTGTCAAACTCTCTTTATAATTCTGTTTGTCTGTAGATAGCTTGGGTTTTCTATGTAGCCAATAATATCATCTGCAAATAACACTTTTGTACCACCCTTTCTAAATCTTGTTTTCTTAAAAAATTCTTTTTTTTTTTTTTTTCTTTTTTTTTTGTAGTCCCCTGAACTTCCAGCACCATGTGGAATAGAAGAAATCTTAGCAGATATCCTTGTCTTGTTTCTGATTTTAATGAGAAGGTCTCTAAAGTTTCACCATTAAGTATGATATTATCTTTAGGTTCTGGATTGATATCCTGTATCAGGTTAAATCAAGGTTCACTTCCATTCTTAGTGTGTCAGAAGTTTTTTTTTTTTATCATGAATAGATATTGAATTTCATCAACTATTTTTTCTGCATCTATTGAAATGGTCATATATTTCTCCTTTGTCTGTTAATGTAGTGATTAAGCTGCTTGGTCTTTATGTTGAAACATTATTAAATTCTTGGAATGAACCCTACTTGCTCATGATTTTTTTAAATACTCTGCTGAAATAAACTTGCCAAAATTTTATTTTAGATTTTTACATTATACTTGGATGTTTGGTCTATAATTTTTCTTGTAGTGTCCTTACTTGGTTTTGGTGTCAAGACTATAATAGATTCAGAGATCAATTTTGCAAGCTTTCCATCTTAAACAACTATGGTAAAATCCACACCTAAAAGAATTGGGACCTATGGTATATTTGGTGGGGAGTTTTTTAGTTGTGATTCAAATTGGTTAGTGGTTATTTGTTTATTTAAATGTCACTATTTGTTCTTAGGTCTATTTTGGTAATTTATGTTTTTCTAAAGAGAGATCATTCGTCTTCGTATTTATTTGCACGAACTTGCACATATTTATCCCTCCATGCTTTTAAAATTGCTACAGTTTATGCATAGGTACCTATTTCACTCTTTTTCATACAAAGAACAAAGCAGAACAGCATTGGACTTTACAACATCAGTACTTAAAGCCTGGGGACAGTGCAGCAATACCTTCAAATCTCTGAGAGAAAATTATTTTCATCCTATAACTCTATACCCAGTGAGGTTAGACTACAGTCACTTTCAGCCATGCAAGGATATAGAAAGACTTAAAAAGTCTGCCTTTCATTCACCCGCTGATCTGCAGCAAAATGAGGTAATAAGACAAAAAAGAAGACATGGGGTTCAGTGAACGATGACAGCAACACTGTAAGGTAGTGGAGGGAAGTCACAGGATGACAATGTGCAGCAGGCCAAGGGGACAGTCATTTCAGTTTAGAGCAGACAAGTGAGGAGAGAGCCAGCTCTGAGAAGGAAGTTGTCAATAAATGAAATGGAATTGTTAAATTATCTGATATCTAAATTATCAGAAAAAAAATTTGGTAGACATCTGACTGGCCTAATGAAGCATTTTGATAGGTACATAGAACCAAAGGAAATGGGGAAAAAACCCTCTAGCAACTCTAGGAAAAACAAAAGGGTATGCAAGAAAGGAAACACAGTCATAGAATCTACTTGCTTCAACAATGCAAGGTGTTTCCATTGTAATAATGTAACTACTGACCACTGATTTAACAAAAATGAATTGGGAGGATGGGAGCTATGTTCATGTGTCAAAATAGGAATTCAATAGGTAATGCAAAAAACTGATAAGGAAATAACAATATAAGCTTACAGATTACATATAGAAATATGTAGGTAAATATAAGAAGAACCCAGTTAAAAGTGTTGATAGTGGTTATCCTTGAGAAGTGTGACGGGGAGGGGGGTGAGGAGGAAAAGAGATCACCAGTTTTCATTTTAAGCCTTTGAGTACTATTTTCTTTTTAAGATTTGTTTGTTTGTTTATATAATTCAGTACAGACTCAGGGATTCTTATTTTACCTATGGTTCTAATCTCTTACTATTATGTATTTATTTTAAATAAAACTTTTAGTGTTGAGTGTTCATTTTAGATTCACATGCACTTGTAGGAAATAATACAGAGAGATCTCTTGTACTCCACCCAGTTTCCCCCGATGGTAACATCTTGCAAAACCATAGCACGCTATCACAAGCAGGATATTGACACCGATATAGTCAAGATACAGAACAGTTCCATTACCCTCATGTTGCCTTCAACCCACTCCGTAATCTTTGGCAACCACTAAGCTATTCCCCATTTCTAAAATTTTTGTCATTTCAATAATGTTATATAAATGAAATCATACAGTATGTAACCTTTGGGATTAGCTTTTTTTCATTCAGAGTCTCTGGAGATTCATTCAGGATGTGTGTATTGATAGCTTGTTTCTTTTTATCCCTGAGTAGTATTCCACAATAAGAATGTACTACCACTTGTTTAACATTTCATCTGTTGAAAGGCATCTGGGTGGTTTCCAGTTTTGACTTACTATAAATAAAGCTGATATAAACATTCATCTACGCATTTTTGTGTGAACACAAGCCTTCATTTATCTGAAATAAATGCCAGGAGTGTAATTGCTGGGTCATATGGTAGTTATATATTTAGTTTTATAAGAAACTGTCAAACTGTTTTCCAGAGTGGTTTTACCACTTGACATTCCCATCAACAACGTATGAGTGATCTCTACTTCCTCACCAGCATTTGATGTTGTCACTATTTTTTATTTTAAGCATTCTGATAGGTGTGTGGTAATATCTCATTCAGATTTTAATTTGCATCTCCCTAGTGGCTAATGATGTTAAACATCTTTTTATGTGCTTATTTATCATCTGTATATCCTCTTTGGTGAAGTCTGTTCATGAGTTTTACCCAGTTTTGAATTGGATTTTTTGTTTTTTCACCTTTTGGTTTGAGAGTTCTTTCTATATCCTATATACTAGGTCCTTGTCAGATATGTGGTTTGCATATATTTTCTCCTACTCTGTAACTAGTCTTTCATCCTCTTAACAGGGTCTTTTGCAGAGCAAAAGTTTTTAGCTTTGATGAGGCTCAACTTAACAATTTTTCCTTTTGTGAATCGTGCTTTTGGTGTCAAGTCTAAGAACTGCTTAGTCCTAGATCCCAAAGATTTTCTCCTATGTTTTTTCTTCTAAAAGTTTTATAGGTTTATATTTTAAATTTAAGTCTGTGGTCCATTTTGAGTTAACTTTTGTGTAAAGTGTGAGACTTAGGTTGAGGTTCATTTTTTTTTTTCTTTTTGGATATCTAGTTGTCCATTAGGTTGAGGTTCATTTTTTATTTGTTGGATGTCCAGGTGTCCAACACTATTTATTGAAAAGGCTATCTTTCCTCCATTGAATTACTTTTGCACCTTTGTCAAAAATCAGTTGGGCATATTTTGGGGTTCTCTGTTTTGTTCCATTGATCTATGTGTCTATCCCTCACCGTATAGTCTTGATTACTGTAGTCTGGTAGGCTGAATAATGGCCCCTCACAGATGTCTATGTCCCAACCTGTGACTGTTACTTACATGATAAAAGGGACTTAGAAGATGTGATGAAATTAAGGATCTTGAGATGGGGAGATTATTCTGGGTTATTCAGGTGGGCCCAATGTAATTGTAAAGGAGGCAGGAAGATCAGAGTCAGAGAGAGGAGATTTGATGATGGAAGCAGAAATGAGAGTAAGTGCCGTTGTGAGGGAAGGGGGTCACCAGCCAAGGAATGTAGGCGACTGGAAAAGGCATAGAAATGGATTCTCCCCTAAAGCCTCCAAAAAGAACACAGCTTTGCTGACACCTTGACTTTAGCCCGAGATTGATTTAGGATTTCTAACTTTGAGAACCGTAAAATAATAAATTTGTGTTGTTTAAAAACCACTAAATTATGGTAATTTGTTCCAGCAGCAGTAGGAAACTAATACAGTAAGTCTTGAAATTGGATAGACTGGTTCCTCCCATTTTATTTTTGTTTTTCAAAATTGTTTCACCTATTCTAGTTCTTTTGCCTTTCCATATAAATTTTAGATGAATCTTGTCTTTATCTACAAAAAAAATCTTGCTGGTATTTGGATAGGCATTTCCTCAAACCTATATATCAGTTTGGAGAGAACTAACATCTTTACAGTTTTGAGTCTTCCAATCCAGGAATACAGTATGTCTCTCCATTTATTTAGATTTTCTTTTATTTCTTTTATCAGCATTGTGGAGGTTTTAGCATATAAGCCCTCCCTATACATATTTCATTAGGTTCACACCTAAGATTTCTTTTTTTCTTGAGCAATTATAAATAGTACTGTATATAAAATTTTGGTGTCCATGTGTTCATTGCAAGTATATAAAATACAATTGAGTTTTTGTATGCTTATCATGTATCCTGTGACCTTGCTGAACTCAGTTATTTGTTCTAGGATGTTTCTGTAGATTCCTTGGGATTTTCTGTGTAGACAATCATGTCATCTACACGTATTGGCAGTTTTATTTCTTCCTTTCTAATCTGTATGAGTTGTGGTAGTTTGTATTTTAAGGAATTCATCCATTTCATCTTAGCGGCCAAATTTATGTGTGTAAAATTGTTGGTAGTCTTCCCGTATTATCCCTTGATGTCTGCAAGCTCAGTGGTAATATCCTCTGTTTCATTCCTGATATCGGTGATTTTTGTCTTTCTTTTTTCTTTGTCAGTTTTGCTAGAAGTTTGTCAACATTATTGATCTTTTCAAAGAACCAGGTCTTTGTTTCATTGATTTTCTTGTTGTTTTTCTTTTAAATTTTTCATTAATTTTTTGCTCTTAACTTTATCATTTCCTTCTTTCTGGTTGCTTTGTGTTTATTTCGCTTTTATTTTTCTAGGTCCTGGAGGTGGGAACTCAGATTATTGACTTGAGACTCTGTCTCTTTTCAAATATAAGCATTTAGTGCTATAAATACCTCTCTCAAAACTTCTTAATCTATGTTCCACAGATTTTGGTATATTGTATTTTCATTTTCATTCAGTTAGACTTCCTCTCTGTCTCATAGATTTAGAGGTGTGTTGTTTAGTTTCCAAGTGTTTGGAAATTTTCCTGTTATTGATTTCTATTTTGTTTCACTGTGATTGGAGAACACTTTCTTGTATGATCTCAGATCTTTTAGATTTAGTGACGCTTGTTTCATGGCTCAGGATATAGTATATCTTGTTATATGTTCTGTGGGTGCTTGAAAAGAATGTGTATTCTGCTGTTGTTGTGAAGAGTCTTCTATATGCCAACTAGATCCTGTTGGCTAATGGTGTTGAATTCTTTTGTATCCTTGCTGATTTCCTCTCTAGTTGTTCTATCAACTGTTGAGATAGGGGTGTTAAAGTCTCTAACTATACTTGAGTTTTGTTTACTTCTTTGAGTTCTATCAGTTTTTGTTTCACATATTTTGGAGCTATCTTTAGTGTATGAACATTTAGGATTGTTATCCTTCTTGGAGACTGACCCTATTATCACTATATAATGTGCCTGTAGAACTCTGATCACTTTCTTTGCTCTTAAGTCTAGTTTATCTATTATTATAGCAATTCTTACTTTCTCTTGATTAATGTTTGCATTAATGTAACTTTTCCCATTCTTTTACTTTCAACCAGCCCTTCCAGTTATATTTGAAGTGAGATTCTTTTAGCTAACATAGCATTGTGTCATATTTTTAATTCACCTTGCTCATCTCTGTCTTTTAATTGGTGTATTTAGACTCTTTATATTTACTTAGTGATATGTTAGGGCTTAAGTATGCCATTTTTTAATTTTTTGATTGTTTTCTGTTTGTTCTCTTTGTTTTTCATCTTTCTGTTTTATTTTCCTGTCTTCTTGTGGGTTACTTGAACATTTATTAGAATTCCATTTTTATTATCTGTAGTGTTTTGTGGTGTATCACTTTGAAAATACACCAAAACAAAAAAGAAAATACACACACACACACACACGCACACGCACACGCACACGCACACACACACACACAAAAGAAAAGAAAAGAAAAAGAAAATTTGGTTGTTGTTCTACGTCTTACATTACATGTACATAACTTATCATGGCTTACTAGGGTTATTTTACCAGTCTGAGTGAAGTGTAGAAACCTCACCTCCTTTTATATCTCTTTATCTTCCCCTGTTTATAGTATAATTGTTTAAAATGCTTCCTCTACATACATTTAGAACCACATCAGACAATGCAATAATTTTTGTTTCAATTATTAAATATAATTCAGAAAACTCAAGAAGACAAAGAAAGCCCATTGTCTTTACCCATATTATTTTTGCTTGCTGTCTTCTTCCTTCCTAATATACCAAGATTCCTTCTTTTATCGTTTCCTTTCCGTTTATAGAATATCTGATAGCTATTCTTTTAGGGTAGGTTGGCTAGCAACAAATTCTCTTAGTTTTCCCACATCTGAAAATGTCTTGATTCCCCTTCATTCCTCAAGGATATTTTTCCCTGGATATAGGATCCTAGGTTGATGATTCTTTGCTTTCAAACATGTAAAATATTTTATTACTTCCTTCTGGCCCTCATGGTTTCTGATGAGAAATATGTTGTCATTCAAATTGTTTTTCTTTATAGGCAAGGTGTTTTCCTCTGGCTGCTTTCAAGATTTTCCCCTTGTTTTTAGTTATAAATTTAATGATGATGTTTCTTTTTGTGGATTTCATTTCAGTTTATTTTGTTTAGGGTCTGTTCAGCTTCTTAAATCTGATCTGTAGGTTGATGTCTCTTGCCAAATTTGGAACATTTTCATCTTTCCTTGAGTACTTTTTTAGCCTTGCCCATTTTCTCTTCTCTTTCTGGGACTCTGATGGCATGAATGTTAGATCTTTTGTTATAGGTTCATAGGTCCCTGAGTGTCTGTTCTTTTTCCTTTAAGTCTATTTTCTCTGTTATTCAGATCGGGCAAATTCTTCTTTTTCCATCTTCTGGTTCATGGATTCTTTTCTTTGTCCCCTCCATTCTGCTGTTGAACCCATCCAATGAGCTTTTTATCTTGATTATTGTGTTGTTACCCTCTAAAATTTCTACTTGTTTATTTAGTTCTTTATGTCTTCTATTTTTCTGAGATTTTCTCATTTGTTTCAAATGCATTTGTAATTGTTTGTGGAAAATTTTTTTTTTTACTATAGCTGCTTTAAGGTCTTGGTCAGATAATTCTAACATTCTTTTCGCCTCATTGTTGGCATCTATTGATTTTTTTTTTCTTATTCAGTTTGAGACCATCCTGGTTTTTGATAGATGGATGATTTTAGATCAAAACTTGGGCATATTCATAGTATATTGTGAGACACAACACCTCCTTTAAACCTTCTGTTTTTGCTGGCTTTCTCTGATAACCTTCTAGTAGGGCAAGGGGTAGGTCTCCTTCATTAATTTCAGGTAGAAGTAGATGCCCCAGTTCTCCACTTGGCCTCTGTCAGCACCTGAGTTGGGGGTTCCTTGTTACTGCGACATGAGGGTGGATGTTCTGGCTCCCCAAATCAGTCTCCACTGACACCACTGGGGGTGGAGGAGAGATTATTACTGGCCAGCCAAGATGAAAGTCTGGACTCCCTACTTGGCTTTCTCTGACATTACAGTCTGGTGAGGAGGTAAGTCTAGGCTTACCAGTTGGCATTTGTTGGCATGAGTGGGAATGAGGGTCACAGTCTTCTCTGTGTTGTTTAGCTAGAGTAGAGTGGTATTGTTTGAAATTTTTCTGCCTTGCTAGGCTGCCCCTTTCCCAGTTCTTTGGCTAAGTAGAGCAGACTTAACTTCTTAGACACTTTTTTCTGTGCCTGTTGGCATTTCTGGGTTGCCAGCTTCTTCAGATCCAAGTCTAGAATGTATGAGGCAAAAAGAATATCCAGGTAAATTAGCACTGTGTAATTCTTTGGGTTCTGAAGTCCCTAGCTGGTCTGCTTTCTTCTCTGGACTTTTCAGAGTCTTCTTATGTTCGTTTTATATAGAATATCCAGGAGTTTCAGTTGTACTTAGTGGGAGAAATAGAGAAAAGTATATCAACTCCATCTTCTGAGAAGTGGAAGTCTCCTATTTTAGTTTTGTAACCATGCTCATGCTTATCTTGATATATCTTCCTATATGTATCTCTCTTTAAAGAAAGCCACCTAATGAAGTTTCAGCTAAAGTCTTTTTTCCTCCCTTTAGGAAGTAGAGATATCAGCATACTCTAAAGCTGTACTCAAATCACTAAAGCAGGTGCTCAATATATTTTTGTGGATGTTAATGGCATTCCTATCACTACACTTTTTTTTTTTTTTGTGGTACGCGGGCCTCTCACTGTTGTGGCCTCTCCCGTTGCGGAGCATAGGCTCCGGACGCGCAGGCCCAGCGGCCATGGCTCACGGGTCCAGCCGCTCCGCGGCACATGGGATCTTCCCGGACCGGGGCACGAACCCGTGTCCCCTGCATCGGCAGGCAGACTCTCAACTACTGCGCTACCAGGGGAGCCCACTACACTTATTTTCTAAGGTACAAGCTGACTAATATTTCTCCTCTACATTTTCTCATACTGTAAAATGTGGTTGGAGGAACAATAACCTAGATAGGGTTGTGAAATGGTGTCTGCAAAAATACTAGGTACAGCGGATAAGTATCTGAAGCCCTAATTTTGAAAAAACATGACATAGAACATCCACTGATAACAATTTCTAGCTTCTATTAGATTTCAATGCTTATGTGTATACAATTTTTGTGATAACATAACAATATGATTTATTTAATTGTAAAAAAAGGATAGTCACATGTCTGGTATTTTCAACCAGACAAGTTCAAAGGCTGAACCGTCTTTGTCGAAACCAGACACCTGGAAACCCCTGAACTTTACCCCACTGGAGCAGGGCAGGCAATCTGGGAAGTTAAATTCAATAAGCATTTATTGTGCAATGAGAGGACATCTGGACCAGTGTACAGCACAGTGGTAAAGTCTAACAACAGGCACTATGTAAACAGATCGCTGGCATCAGAGGGCTCTCAATAGGGACTACAGTTGTGTCCCCCAGTAGCCTGGAAGAGCTCACTGAGACAAGCATTTGGCTATAACCAAAGCACTGGGATGGATATGAGTATCAGGAAACAAGTAGAGCAGATTGAAGTTCAAGCAGAGACGACAGACAGATAGGAATGACAGGGCCCCAGTTCTAGAGGAATTACAATTCTGAGATGACCAAATTAAATACGCAGAGATAAAGGAGCAAGATGAAGGCCAAGTTAAAAGAAACAAGGCAAGAATCTAATCATCAAAATCTGAGTACAAAGAAGCCAGACTCTTCTACTGGAGCCACTTTATATGAACCTTGTACAGCAATCCATTTAAGCCTGATCTGTGATTAGGTGAAAAAAGTGGGAGGCTTCTGTACTCACTTTGTCTCTAGGAGTTCTTCATGTTTGAGTTTTTTCACTCAATTCTCTTTTACTTCTAAGTTTGTTGTTACGATTTGTTTGCATTTATTTTGTTTTGTTTTGTTTTGTTTTGCCCTTAGTCTGATTCCAGACTTTAGCTCTTGCTCTCTATTGAACCTATTGGAATGCCGCTTCTGTAGTTATACAAAACTGCCTTGGCTTTGGTTCATGGCACTCTTCAGGATACCTGGAAAGCCTGGATGTGCTCTCAGGCTTTTCACACTATAGCCACAGTGAAATTGTGCTCTGTTCTGGTTCCATTACAGTAAACCGATTCGTCCTACACTTTGGCCCCCATCTGACAGGGGAGGGGGAGTCCAATATAGAGTAATACCACAGTTGGCTTACTACTGAGGCAACAGAGCTACTGGCCTAGGGCTCGTTAAATCTCTTTGACCACCATCCTTGGTCGCTGTGATCAGGGTGGGAACGAGTCTGTACGTGGGGTCTAAATTACCCAGTCAGGCAGATCATTTCACTTAACCTCCTAGTATCTTTAAAGGTCAATATAAAATTTAAACAAACACCACTTAGAAGTAATAATTGTTGTTAAGTCACTCTTGCACATTTTGACAGCACTCTAAGCTTAATAGAACAAAAATATATGACAATTATCAGGTTATTAAGGCAGAGTTACAAAACCATTTCTCATAGAATGTCTAAGACAGACATAAGATGCATATGGGCTCTTGTCTTGGTATGTCCAGACACTGGTGGGAAATGGTGAATGAATGGAGGAAGGACAGCAAAATTGGAGGGGTTAATGTTTACTAGGAGCACAAAGTGAGAAACACTGAGGTCTAAAAATCAGTGAAAGTAAATAACTAAAAGCTTATGCTTTTAAAATCACCTTCCTTTCCATGTTTCCTCAGCACCAAAGTGCCTGAATCTTCCTTCCAAAAATTATGCTTTGTCTTGCCCGTACGCTCACATCTCAGCCGGGGAGTTCCAAACAGAGACTCTCACCTACAGGGTCTCAATGAAGTTTTCCGGGATTGGTTCTTGCCTTAACAGGAATGATATTAAGCTCCAAATCTCAGACAAACTGGACCAGTGTCAAGCCCTTATTCATCCCTTTTACCTGTTGCCGGAAATTGTTACCTCTGTTCTGATTTTGGACACCAAAACTTCTAATCTGGTTTCTAACCCTTGTAACCTCTGCCTGAGTTTCAAGTCCATTCTTTCAGTGTGTTCCAGAACTGCTCTCTATTCTAACTTTATACTTTCTTAAACTTTCACTCTTGTCTGAGCATCTCATTCTGTCCACCATCTAGCTCTGCTGACCTTTCTTGTCCGGTTTCAGACTTCAAGCTTCCCGGTTACCATCCATTTCTGGGATCTTCACCAGACACGGCCTGTTTTGTACCTAGTTTTCTTGGATATCTAGCCTTAGCTTCTGTTTTTCAGTCCTGGGCTTTTGTCCCGGTCCTTGATATTGTCGGCATCCCATGTTCTTAGTTTTGACCCAGGATCAACCTGGCTTTGGTTGTTCAGTAAGTAAATTGCATGGTAGCCATGCTCTTAGGTCCTTTGGGCATTCATACTGATGACCTTGCCTCCCATTCCAGGGACTCCCACCTCACTCATTCTTCCTGTAACTGTACCCTATGTTTCCAACTTTTCTAGATTCCTCCCCTCCAACAAATACTATCTAGCTTTATGTCCTAATTTCTTACCTATACATTTAAAATAGACTAGTTTAGGGCTTCCCTGGTGGCGCAGTGGTTGAGAGTCCGCCTGCCGATGCAGGGGACGCAGGTTCGTGCCCCGGTCCAGGAAGATCCCATGTGCCGTGGAGCGGCTGGGCCCGTGAGCCGTGGCCGCTGAGCCTGCGCGTCCGGAGCCTGTGCTCCGCAACGGGAGAGGCCACAGCAGTGAGAGGCCCGTGTACCGCAAAAACACACAAAAAAACTAGTTTATGTTAACAGTTAGTTATCTAACCATTCCTTTCTTCCATGTAAATCTATATGCACTTTATTTTTTAAATTTTATTTATTTATTTATACAGCAAGTTCTTATTAGTTATCTGTTTTATACATACTAGTGTATATATGTCAATCCCAATCTCCCAATTCATCCCACTCCCTGCCCTCGGTTTCCCCCCTTGGTGTCCATACGTTTGCTTTCTACATCTGTGTCTCTATTTCTGCCTTGCAAACCGGTTCATCTGTACCATTTCTCTAGAATCCACATATATGCGTTAATATATGATATTTGTTTTTCTCTTTCTGACTTACTTCACTCTGTATGACAGCCTCTAGGTCCATCCATGTCTCTACAAATGACACAATTTCCTTCCTTTTTATGGCTAATATTTCACTGTATATATGTACCATGTCTTCTTTATCCATCCGTCTGTCGATGGGCATTTAGGTTGCTTCCATGACATGGCTATTGTAAATAGTGCTGCAATGAACAATGGGGTGCATGTGTCTTTTTGAGTTATGGTTTTCTCTGGGTATATGCCCAGTAGTGGGATTGTCAACAGCTCTTTAAAATGTGGGCATAGTCCCTGAGGAGGGAGGAAGTTAATTTTTCTTTAGTACCTATTTTCACTAACTGAAAGAAATCCAAAGAGGATTTTCAGTTTTACAAAAAAAAAAAAAAAAAAAAAAAAAAAAAAAAAAAAAAAAAAAAAAAAAAAAAAAAAAAAAAAAAGGCAAAAAGCAAAAATAGCGTTCAGCGTTTATTTTGCAGCCAGCAACGCATCTGAACAGGCAGAGTGGCACTGCCAAGCTCCTTCCCCTGGAACTACACTTAACATCTCAACATCAAGCTGCCATTGCTTTGAACTGTGTCTGTGGGCATCTGTACTTTATCTCTATTTATTTTTTGCATCCATCAGGATGATATGTCCTAAGGTAACTGTTTCTTTGCTTTATGCCATTTTGGCTTACAAAAGATTTCATAATTAAAGGAAGGCCACACTCTGTTTTTCTTTTTAACCCAAAATTATGAATGGGCGTTAAGGTAGAGTTGGTGGACCTATTCTATTCCAACAAGCAGGAACGACCTAATTAATCCTGTCCGTTGCGCTTAGTTTTGAAATGTGATGAACTCTAGAGGCAAAAAATAGTGCTGTGGAAATCCATTTTTTCTTTCTTTTGTTTAAAAGAGTCTCTTGGATCTGGAATGTGCTATGATCTTTCTCTACATTGGAAGAATTCAGCTAATTATCAACCTTAGGTCTTTCTTCCACTCTTTGTGTAGTTGACATTTTCAGAATATAAATGCAACAAGAGAGGTTTCAAGGTGCCGAACATGTTTCAGCAATATAAAACAATACCATTAAATGCATTCAGTGATAGGTTTGAACTTTGTGGACTTGCAGTAGTAAATTGTCCCATGTATGAGTACTCTCTATATTAATATCCTCCTGGCCCACACGTTCTCCAGGAAGCTCATTTTGACTCAATTTTCCGAAACAAAGTCACAAATGCTCTCCAATGCCTATTGTCTCTTCACCCTGGAGTATTCAGAAACTTGGGGACTGCCTCCCATGACCTACACTTTGGGACATGGATGACATCAGGGCAAGGGTCATTCAACAGAATGTGACTCTGGAAAGTGAAGAATTAGATATTCAAAGTCAACATAGAGAATAAGTCCAAGGAGTTAGGCAAGGTGCGTGGGCTTCCGCAGTTCTTAAAGGAGAAGATGGGGAAGGGTCCCAAATCCAGAAAGACATGGAATTTGAAGAGCAGTGACCATGGGTACCTTATGACCTTCTTGTACCTCATTTTTATTATCTGTAAAATAAAGGGATTAGATTAGTCAATGTTATGAGTTGAACTATTTGCCTCAAAAAGGTATGTTGAAATCCTACCTACCAGTACCTCAGAATGTGATCTTATATGGAAAATAGGTCATTGCAGATGTAATTATGAGAGAAGTCATACTGGAGTAGGGTGGACCCTTAATTCAACATGACTGGTGTCTTTATAATAGGAGACCAGAGACACACAGATTTGAGTTATGAAGCTGCAAGTCAGGGGATGCCTGGGGCTACCAGAACCTGGAAAAGACAAGGAAGAATCTTTCCTAGCAGCTTTGGAGTGTGAGAATAAGTTTCTGTTGTTTCTAGCCATCCCAGTTTGTGTTACTTTTTCACAGCAGCCCTAAGAAACAAATATGACCAGCATCTAAGTTTTCTTTTCCCACTAACACTTTTTGATTGTGATTTAGAAAAGCATTTCTAATGGATATTGTAGTTTAATAGTGCTAGGCACATTTACTATCCAGTGAAATGCAGATGGCTATTCTAGGTAGCCGAGTGAAATTTATGCTGATCATAACGTTTCAAAGCTCATTTTGGAGAAAGCCACATCTTGTCTAAAATGTGACACTTTATTGATGTCCATGTGGAGAAAGTAATAGTTCCAGACTGAGCGATTATTCTAGAAGATAACAGACCTGTTCCAGAGCCACACAATTAATGCCTTTTCAAAATGCCTTAATGCAGGGGAAGAAATGAAAGTAAACGTCTTTATGATGTCTCAGGTTGAAGTAAAATAGGAAGCAAGAGTGGGAGGAGCTTAAGTCCTCAGTCATGACAAGGAAATTGGAGGAGTTAAGAGAACAGACTCCTTTTTACTTGAGTCACTACATAATCCCTCAACAGACCAAATTCAGGGCCCAGTGTGAGAAGGTATAGTAGGAACATGTGCAGATATAAACGGAAAAAAAGATAAGTCATCTTCCTTTACCCTGATTCATAATAGTAGTTGATGATGATAACTGTTGTGAGAAGCAGTCTGCCCTAGCCCCTGAGTTTTCCTTCATGCTCTTTCTGGGTATGCCAGTCATGCAAGGCCCTGACCGCCCTTTACCTGGGCCATTTCTCAGAGCTGTGTTTTCACACACAACCTTGCAAGATGAGGTGATTTCTCTTCCTGGACAAAGAGCAGGCTTGCTTACTGCTTTACTATAAAAGCTATGAATCCCCCAAGCTCAGCGTTCCTCGACAATGATTCAGACCCACTGTGTGCTCGCTGTGCTGTGAGTAAAAATCCTTTATCCCTGAACAACTAGTCTCCTGTCTTCTGCCAGCAATCCATGAACCTGCAGCAAGTTAATTTGCTGGCCTGCAAGTAGGGTGAAATCCCATACTTAACAATAATAAGATAAGCTGTCTTCATCTACTGTGGTTAATAATAGTAATAGACAATAATAATTTTAAAAGAGAATAACAATATTGAGGGCTTACTATGTGCCAGGTGCTGCTTTATGCACTTTACATGAATTATCTCCTGTCATACCCACAACAATCTTACTAAGAAGTCAAATGACTTGTCCAAGGTCACATATTCTCAAGGTGACTTGACCATTATCATTACTGTTCCTTCTTCCTTGCTAACATCTTTCTTTCTTCCTCATTTCTATCTTCTTATTGTAATTCATTTTTCTCACGATCAAGGAGACTATCATACAAAAATAATGTAAAACTTACTCCTCCAAAAAGCTCTTTTGTGTCTCATGTTTCTTCTCGTTATAGTAGAAGACTCTAGAGCCAGTCTTCACTCAGTAGCTGGTTGACGTTGGGGCAAGTTATTTAATTTCTCTGTGTGTCAATTTCCTCATTTGTAAAATGGGGGATAGTAACAGTACCTACCTCACTGGGTTGCTGTGAGTCTCAGATGGGTTAATATATGTAAAGGGTTTACAATAATGCCAAGCATATACTAATAGTTCCATTCAAGTTAGCTCTTCTTCTCATCTTTCTTCTTTTCTGAAGGCAGAATATTCCTGAATTGTCTTTTCTACCATATAAGTTCCTGATTGATGTAGTCATCTTCAATACCATCATCATCTTCAATTGAGTGCATATCATTTGCAAGGTAGGTACTATGTTTCCATCAGAATACTATTGCATTTCAATTAAGGAATCTATCCTATCAGGAATCTAACACTGCTAGATGCAACAGGGAATGCAAAGCAAGTTGAGGGCATTGTCTCCTCACCCTGGCGTATTCAGAAACATGGGGGCTGCCTCCCATGGCCTACATGCTGGGACATGGATGACATCAGGGCAAGGGTCATTCAACAGAATGTGACTCTGGAAGGTGAAGAATCAGATATTCAAAGTCAACACAGAGAATAAGTCCAAGGAGTCCTAAAGAACCTTACAATCTACCCAACCAGTGAAATTAACACACGTGAGATCATTAGAGGGGAATAAATAATGATTGGTATGATATTGTTCACATAAACTCATGTAAATAAAATACGAATTGAGAGAAGGGTGACAACAGGGTGGCTAAAGCAGGCGAGAATCATTACTTCCTAGTTTTACAATTCTTTCCTGTATATAGATTCATTCTATCTTTGTGGCAAGCCCTTCAGGTAGACAGAGAAGGCATTCTTATTCTAGCCCATAGGTGGGTCCTGATGCACAGTGGTAAGTAATTTGCCCTGGGTCTAGAGCCAGCGAGTGGAAGCACGTACCACTCCAGGTCCAGGAGAGCCTCTGCCTACAAGGAGCTTACACCTGTTCATCGTGACTCTCCTACAGGTATAAAATGAATGTGTTAAAGATTTTATTCATCTTGTTATTAATGAAAGAAGTGGTAAGATGCTACAACCAGTTCAAAGGAGTAGTTGAAGATGCACACCTTTATATGGAGTAAAGAAATGTTGAAATGAATTTAAAAATAGATGGGACACTGGCTTTTTCCATGGGGGGCAGGGAGGAGGAGGAAACTCAATTGAACCTCCACCAGACAGAACTTATTTGTATGTCTGTGGGCAAGAATTATTTTTCATTGCTACCAGTTATCTCCAACTTCCAGAGTTTTAAAATAGCTCAGGGAAAATCAAAGCCTGGAATCAGATAGCCCGGAAGAATCTGCTCTAAACAATGCATAGTTTCCAATGGAGACAGTCAGTCATCTTTTTTGCTTATTATAAATTTCCCTATTCATCTGACTTATAGACACAAACAGAATGCAAATGAAGTAGTAGCAAATGGTACCAGGCCACAGGGCTGGAAATGGGGGTTACGGATACCTGCAACCATACCTTGGGCTCCCAAGCTGGTCTGGAGCTTCTTAGGACCAGGAACCTAATCAAGGGTGAGGGAAGTTGTTTTGTATTAAAAAGAGTCATTCAGAGGGATCTGCCCTAAGCCAAGCCAGTTTTGAGTTCAAGGCAGGCTTGAAGATGAGGTTTCCAAGTTGCTAAGTGGTAGATGGTGGTGGATGCATTCCAGGCTGGCCAATTTTATAGTACCCAGGTCCAGAGATTCAGATGACTATTTAATTAAGTTTATATCTAGCACAGCTGCTTTTTTTAAAAAGAAATTAGTAATTAATTTTATGATCTCAACATGGATGCACTCTCCTTACTGCCAGAAACTAGGGGTTCCAGATGAGCAAGGAAGAGGTTTTTATTGATGTCCTAATGAGGGGGTTGCACAGACATGCACTTACGAAAGTTGCATTCATATCCATATATGTGAATATATAGCTCATCCATTAAAATGTAATTATGTACTTATGCAAGGTGACACAAATACTAATACATAGACTTGGCCTTCCATGTATGCAGCCACCTACATGGTGTGATCTGAAGGGTGATTACCAGCCTCCCTGATCCCTGATGTCCCCCTAGCGACATTAATTTATGACATTCCCACTATTAATGTTACTTCTTTGGAGAAAGAGTTAGTTCCAGAAGGCCCGTGTTAAAATGCAGCAGGATCTTTTAAAGAGGAGTAAGAAAAGAGTGGGATGAAAAGGTCTAGAATGCAGGCAGAGAGGGCAGGCCTGAGAAGGAAGCCATGGGGGCGGCTCTGGAAAGTGCCATGAGAGGTGCCATGAGAGCTCTAGATACCAAGAAGGAGGATCAGTGACAAGGAGGGCAGGAAAAGAAGAGTGGAAGCGTTAGAAAATAAAATTGACCATATCACAGAGTTGTGATGGCTCTGTAACAGTATCCAACAATACAAATACTGTACATTAAGAATTACTCTGTAGGAGAATTTAATTTCCAAAAGTCAAGTCACATATTTTATGAGAGGCATCTAATTTTCCTAATGTTAGTATGTTGTCGAAAAGTACTTGGCTGAGAACTGATACTCTGGGACAAAAGTTGCAAATCAGGTATTACCAGAAAACAAGAGTAGAAGTGGGAAAACTGGTTTATCAGCCAAGGTTAAGGACTTAAATGCAAATAGCCAGGAGAGACATCTTTACCTCCATCTGCATCCTCGTCATCCTTGGGATCAAAGCAGTCATTAAATACCTATTGGTACACGGAGCTGTAGCAAATAAGTAAGCATATACATGGTCCCCTGCCCTCATGGATTTCTAATGCTGTAGACAATTCCATGGCAGAAGTACAGTAAACAAATTCAGAACTTGAAAATTTAATACCTGACATTAATGTAATAAATTACATGTTTTCACTGAGTGCACATAAAAGGGTAAGTGCATCTACCAGAGCACTGAGCAAAGGAGCTTGAATAAGGAATTACTGCCACTTTCTCAAGACTTGTCTGGTGGAGATAGACTTTTAAGAGCTGTTTAAATGATGGGAAAAATGAAGCTCATAGAATGAGATTGGGTATATTTTCGTAGAATATTCAGAGACGGGCATCAAATGAATGGGTAAATGACATCTGTTAGGGAACTCTGTTCCTTTACCCTCACATTTTCTTGAGGGAACATAGATTAGAGGGACCCCCATGGTCTCTATCCTTGACCCTCCTTTATGCTTCACCCTACCAAGTGAAGAAAGACTTACCTGGGTAATGAGTTTCTGAGAAGAGATTGAGAATGCTCTGCTCTGCCATTTCCAGGTCTTCTGTGTAAGGGTTTTATTGTGGTTTTCTCTTAGCTTATGGGAGAAAGCCTGAGCTTGTCTCCCTGAATCAGTGACTAAGTGGACGAGGATCCCTAATTCAGGGGTGGAGGGAGGTGTTAGAAAAACAGCTGAGGTCTCACATCTCAGCTGTTTCTTCCAGCCCAGTTTTCTAACTGATATTTTCAGCTCCTATCTGACTCTGGTGTTTGTCTCAGTTGCTTTCAAATTAGGAAGAGGAAAAGGGGTGTTCTCTATTGTTCTCCTAAAACCCAACAGAACAATGGGTAAATTTATCAGGAAGAAGTAGAGAGGGATGATAAAAACAGAAAGAAAACTCTCACAAACCTCATGAAGAAGCTCAAACTTCACCACCTTCCGTTTTCCTTACTATAATAGTCTTCACGAAGATATGCTATCTAGTTCAGTGCTTCTCAAACCATCTATAGTGAAAAGCCAGTGTTTCTTTCTTCCTTTTTTAAAAATTCCAATCCATCATGGAATGATGCTTTTAATTTTTTTCACATTTTTTATTGGAGTATAATTGCTGAATGATGCATTTAAAAAATAAAATGAGTCCATCAACAAACAGATGAACGGATAAAGAAGAAGTGATATATATACACAATGGAATACTACTCAGCCATAAAAAAGAATGAAAGTTTGGCATTTGCAACAACACGGATGGACTTGGAGGGCATTATGCCAAGTGAAATACATCAGACAGAGAAAGACAAATACTGTATGATATTGCTTCTATGTGGAACCTAAAAAATACAACAATCTAGTGAACATAACAAAACAGAAGCAGACTCACAGATATAGAGAATATAGTGGTTACCAGTGGGGAAGAGGGAAGGGGAAGTATAGGGGTAGGGAATTAAGAGGTACAAATACTATGTATAATATAAATAAGCTACAAGGATATATTGTTCAGCATAGGAAATATAGCCAACATTGTATAATAACTATAAAAGAAGTATAACCTTTAAAAATTGTGAATTGTACACATGAAACATATAATATTGTACATCAACTATATCTCAATAAAAATTACAATGAGAATGAATTACTATAAAATGATAGTAAATAAAAACCAAAGACACATAAAATGCAAGCCCCCAATTTTTATTATTGGATTGGCCAAAAAGTTCGTTCAGGAAAAACGAATGAACCCAATAATTAGGTCCAACAGATATAATCAATACTGCTGCTTTGCTATAAATGTTTATAAAAGCTAACTCTTAATATCTGACTTATCTCATCACAGGCCAGTAACAAGCAGTCCGTGAACCACCACTGGTCTGCAGCCCACACTTTTTAGCGGTATTGATCTGGTCCACTCGGTTCACAGAACCCTCATCATCCTCCTGTAATGATGCAGAGTGGCATATAGTGGTTAACAGCACGGGATCTGGCAACAGACTTCCAATTCCCCATGAATGAGTGGTGGAGTTAATACCTCCCTTAAAGGGTAGGTGTGAGGAGTAAACGGGAATTTGTGTAAAGCAGTTGACTGTGTCAAGCCTCTTGTAAGTGTTCAATAAATGTTATTTGTATTCTGGACCAATATCCATGCTGGGTGGTAGGTTTCTGCTTAATGTTTTGGAAGAGGCCTAAATGGGTGTAAATAAATATCTCCACAATTTGTTCTTTGAATGAGTCAGATTGCATTATCAATTATTATCTTATAATAATTGGGGTAATTGGGTCTTTGTGGGTTTTTTTGTTTTTTTTTTTTGCCCAGAGGATGTGAATCAAGGGACTTGAAGACTAGGTCTCAAATCTGCATTGGTTCATCCTCGAGATGCAAACGTGACTCTCTTGGGTAAGCTCTAGAGAAGTAGTCTAGTCAAAATCATAGTCATCAATAGCTGTAAACAGTCATAGTCAGAGGTCTACCCTGGCCTCAGAAGATCACTGTGTCTGTTTCTAGCAATATTTGCAATGTTTGTTAGTGCTGCCTAATATTTTCTCCTAAAATATTGGTTCTACTTCCCATGAGACAAGCAGACCTGGAAGGCGTGCATGGAACTAGAACAACTCGGGAGTCGGGGAGGGGTGCGTTGAGGGTGCCCTGGAGCTTATAATGTACCTGACTGAGTTGGGTCAGGAAGCAAAGTGTGCCAAATGGCCTTGTAACAGTGTCACACAGAGATCTCTACTTGTCAGAGAAACGGCTAACTGTTCCAAGCCCCGCCCCTTCCTTGGAACTTCCTATTCTGCAATTTTCCGGTGCCAGCTAAATCTACCTCATTATAAAAAAGTAATAAAGTATAAAAAAAAGTAATAAAGCTACACCTGAGTGGCATAGAACATTAACTGGTTGTTTCCCCATATCAAACAAACATGCTTTTCAGAAAGGCAGAGCTAATGAAAGTCTGATTTGCTTTCACTGTTCCGGTCTGTTCAGTCTGTAGGGCCAAAGCTGAGGTGATCTGGGTCATGGGGACTCACCCGGCCGCCGAGGATCCTGCTCTGTGGAGAACCGAACCGACTTTTTTTTTCCAGTTTGGTCTGGTAAAGTTACAAGTTTCATGTTCCAAATTTACTTCAAGGCACTGCAGAGTTGAGTCCTGTGTGGTTATAAAGGGAATACTACCTACTAAGACAGGTGAACCAAAATTCTCAGGGATTAAATTTGCTTTTTAACAGAGGGAATAAGCTCAATGATATTTGAGGGCCGGTGTGCGTGTGGTGTGATGATATTGTAAAGTCAGGCCTTCAACAGGCATGTTATGTTCATCTCTGAACTTAACGCTTCTGAAACCCCATGCATTCTCACCAATGGCAGGAAAGAGGGCCTAAGGGTTACCAGAAGAGAAGGAGATTTATTACATTGTTATATTATTGATAAAAAGAAAGCTGAGTGATGAGTAAGACATTTCCCCCTAGAAACAAGGCCATCTGGCAGGACCTTGGCAGAATCGAAAACAATACAAAGAATATTAATGCTCAAATCCTCCTTCAAAATTAAAAGCCATTCTTGTTTCTCAGCTAATGAGTAAAAATGCTGCATATTTACCTGGAATATAAACTGCAAATGCCTGTCTCACTGTCCTTGAATTTTTTGAGAGATGAGTGGGGAGGATTGCTATTTTAACGATTGAAATAAAATTACTCTCCCATTGAAATAATCCACTTCCTGGTGGGAAGTCTCACCTGGGGAATCGAGCTCTCTGTAGCCACATATTCAAATTCAGTTAAGGAGACAATGAGAAATAATAGAAGAGTCATTTAAGAGGAAGTCAATCTTTTGACGAGACAGAACAAAAGACTGACCCCCAGGAGGCTTCATGTTTCCTTCTGCCATTTTCTGAAAAAGCATAGTATAAAGTAGTCACTAGTGAATGAGAACACCTTGGTTCTGATCCAATGGAGTCCTTGGATAGCCCAGGCCACAGTGAGAAAACACTGGGCTAAAATATCCTGGTAACCTAGAGCTAATAAGCACACTGTAGAAGCCACTAATGTTCCCATGGCAGTAGCCCCCACCTACACCCCAAATTCCATCTGCCATAGATGATTCACCTGACTGTGTTCCTCCCACCATTTGAGCTTTTTCTTTTTTGGTTCATTCATTTATGCTTCAGATTAAGTGGCATTTAGTTGTGTGGGAGTCCTCTTTGGTTAATATGTGACAATCTTCTGAAGACTTTCTAGCCTGTCTTCACTCAGGGCTGACTGAACCTTCTCAGGAAGGAAGACTCAATGGTTTTTTGTTCTGGACTTACCGAAGTCCCCTGAGATCCAATCCAGACCTCCAATCAGATTCTTAAATAGTCACTGCTCTCCTGGTGTCCTCATAATTCTTGAGCTGCCCTAAGTGCAGGATGAACCTTCTAGATACAATAACTGTCTTATAAAGGGTTTCTAAACCTTACTTGACTTCCAGAAGAAATTTAAGGACCTCTTAAGCCAAGAACACTTGATTAATGCTTTACCATTTTCAACGTGTTTAATATTGTCTCATTAAATCCTTCCAAGCTGTGAGGTGAGAGTGTGGGTATTTCCACAAAGAAACTGAAGTCAGAAGGTTAAGTAACTTCCTCAAATGTACTATTCCAAACTCTTTCAACTGGAAAGGTAACTTGAGCACAAAAGTGGATTTATTTGTTCTCATAACTCTGTGATACCTGGCAGAATTGAAGGGAGAAAATGTTGCCAGGAACCAGGGCCTCAGAGATTGAAATAAGGAATCAAAATTACCAGAAATGTCTCTCTAATCATCTTTATTTCTTCTTGTCTCTGCTTGGATTCCTTCTATATGCAGGTTCTCTTCATATGGTGGGAAAGATTGTGGGTAGTAGCCCCAATCATATGCCCTTAAAAAGTCATGATCAAAGTGAGGACTACCTTTACTTCAGACAATTCTGGGTAAGGATTCCAATTTGCTTAGCCTAGGTCACGTGCCCTCTCCCTTCGGCCAATCACCATTTCCCAGGAGATGCTGTGCTACGGTTGGTCCAGGCCTGGACCATGTGCCCATTCTTGTAGTGCAGAGTTGAGGGTGAAGGGGGAGCACTTGATTGACAGCTTCACCAGGAAGACAAGGAATGGGGAGAGGGTTCACTAAAGGGAAGATAATGTTACTAGGCAAAGAACAATGGGCAAGCGTGTGGGGTAGACGAGAACCACAACTACCACTGCCCACTACACCAACATTCCGGAAAATGCAGGTCACTCTTTCCAAATCACCATGCTAGGAGAGAGTGAAGAAAAACAAATTGGGTGAACACACAGGAGAATGTTTAAGGAATTTTAGAAGGCTAATTTAGAGCCCTTAGTCATTATTTTTGAGAAGTCATGAAGAAGAGATAGACCTGGAGATATGAAAAGTCTGCGTACAACACATAATTGAATATTTGTCTAGTTAAGAGTCATGCTTGGTAAGTTAAGAGAGCAGCAGTTTTCAAATATTTTGTTTTGAAGAACCTCTTACACTCTTAGAAATTATTGAGGGCCCTAAAGATCTTTTGTTTATGTGAGCTATAGCTATCCATGTTGATCAAATTAGAAATTAAAACTAAGACAATTAAAAATGTTTATTAGCTTAAAAATAAAAACGAATCACATGTTAACAAAAATAACATTTTAATGAAAAATAATTTTAATTTCTACCACTTCATCAAGGATATTCCTAAGCAAACTGGCATTTCTTTTTCAGTAAGTGGATGGTGGTAAAGAATACAACGACTAGTAGTATAGTTTCATGCCTCTGTCTTGATTCACACTAAGGCACAAGCAGTTTTACCCACCACTGCTTTTTCACCATCAGCACAAATGCCAACACTCCAGAAAAAAGGAAATCCTATTTTGACCTCTCCAGTGCCCCCAAAGGGTCATGGGAACCCCCAAGCATCTGTGAACGATACTTTGAGAATCACAACTGCTCTGGGGTCAAGTACTAGATAGCAATCAGCCCAGCTTTATATAAAGGGAGTCATTCCATGACATTTTAATTTTTTTCTTTGATAGAAAAATAGGCCAAGGAGTTGAGTGAAACAGTATCATTGTAGTGAAGTCACTTTGAAACTGTTTAAAAGTCTTGTTAGGTTTTCACGGTCATCAACAACAGAAAGCATTTGTTAAGCTTGCAGTTCCCAAGGATAGATCCCTGTTTCTTCTAAGGATTTAAAAGTGTAAGCTAGAATATATTGACAGAGTCTGCCACAGGAATAAATATGTAAGAGAGGCAGGTGGCAAATTAAAAAAAAAAGAGCTCAGATTTAAACAATTGAATTTATATGTCAAATACTCAGATTAATTGATTGTCAGTCTTGCCCATGATAGCATCGTCAATGGCAAGTTGCGTAGACTTGTCGATATGAACAGCACAAGGGAGCCACATCTGTCTGGAAGCTCACACCCAGAAAAGAGATACACGGTGTTTCACAGGCCGAGCCCTGGGGATGATATATCAAATCCATTCATGATTCCAAAAAGAAATGGATAGAGTGAGTAATATATCAATGTATAGCTCTAACCAGGGCACTTGGTTAAATTGGGACTGCATCTTGGGAACAGCCCAGGTAATTAAAAAACAAATATATCAGGCCACTGGACAGAGTTTTGGGGCGTTGAAGTTCTAGAGGTGGAACTTTGTTATTATAGATTTATTTGTGTGCTTGTTTAATTGTCTGCCTTTTTCCACCCCAGTATCCAGAGCCTAACATATTGTTCAGTAAATATTTACTGAATAAATAAATAAATGATTGCTTCTAGGTGTTCCTGCATGGTCTGACCTCTACCCCGCTTCCCAACCCCTTCTCCCACCACGTTCCACCTGGCTTTCTGGACTCAAGTCACAGTGACCTTATTTTCATCCCTTGACCACACCATACTGTCTACCATCAAAGAGCCCATGCTGTTCCCTTTGCTTGGAATGATCTTCCACTCTATTCCCTAATTACTACTCATCTGTCAGGTACCAGCTCCAGTTTTAGATTTATGATCCTCAGGAAAGCCCACCTTGAGCTCCATGACTACAGCAAACCTCCTCTTATAGGCTTGGGCAGGACCCAGCACAGCTGTGGGTTTCCATTTATTTGTGCGGTTATATGACCGATGTTGGTCCCTATTCCTACCTGATGAGATTGTAAGTCACATGAAGGCTGGGACTTGGTCTGTTTTCACTCAGCATTAGAGGTCACAGCACAGTGCCTGGGGCCCGGTGAGTGTTTCACCATTACTTGTGAAATGAAGGAGAGAATGAATGGAATATGCTGTTCCCTCGTCATGGAAGACATCTAATACCATTTAGGATGGGGGAGGCACATTGGAGGAGCCACTGCTTATCCTCTGGTTTCTTCAATTCTTCTCACTCTCTTTATTCCCCTCTGCAATTTATTTGCTTTCTGTGGTTACTCAGCTGAAATGGCCATTAGAATCCTGATAGGCTAGGATAATTATTTAGAGCCGGAGTGGGCCAACTATGACCCATGGGCCAAATCTGGCCCATGGCCTGTTTTTGTAAATAAAGTTTTATTGGAACACAGCTATGCCCATTCATTTACATATTGCCTATGACTGTTTCTGCCCCACAGCAGCAGAGTCAAGTAGTTGCAATAGAAACTGTCTTGTGAAGCCTAAAATAACTCCCATCTGGCCCTTTACAGAGAAAGTTTGCTAACTCCTTTTTACAGAAATGTACGGGCTTTTTGAAAACACAGTATCTGCGTTTAACTTCCCATGTGTTGCTGGACTTCCTAGTTACACACTTAAAATGATCACTGTGTGTGAGGGCTTAACACAAAAGGATATTAGGCAACTAGTAGTCTTTCCACACAATCTTCACAAAAGAAGGTGTTCTTTGATTTGTAGCCAAAGTCGGCCCTACTGAGCCCGCAAATGTTGAGTACCTTGCATGATGATACTTAATATTTATTGAGCACTTTCAGTGAACCAGGCTCTTAACACCTTACATGGAATTTTCTCATATATTCCTCACAATGACTCTTTGGTGCATAGATTATTATTATTATTCCTGCTTTACAGATGAGGCAAGTGAGGCCCAGAGAGGTTACACTGCATGTCAATATCACACAGCTTGTGGAAGTACCTGAGCAAGAATTTGATTTGGAAGATTCTGACTCCACGCAGGATCTGTGCTTTTAACCACTCTACCATCCTTCCCATTTGATTCCTTCACTCCAAAAAAGCCACCCCGCTTTTGATTTCTGAATATGAAGACAGTTCATGTGCTGCTGTTTCCAAGTGGGACCACTCAGAGTTTTGAGGTTTGAAGGTAAGATGTGGACAGGTTTAAAAAAAAAAAAAACAGTACTTGGCAGACTGCCAGACACATTAAAGTCAATCAATAAATGTCTTTATTGTAGTTGGAAGTGAGATGGCATTGAAGAGGAAGAGGATGAAAACAAAGAATTCTCCACTAGGAGATCCACCTCATCCTAGGTCATTGCCAGTGGATGAGGATATAGTTCCAAGTATTGGATTCACTGCTTAGAGATCTGGCTACCTCTGAGCATGTGAGTGGAAGTAGAAATATCTCAATACTTTGCTTAGTTCTTCCTTGTAAACAAAATGGAAGATGGAAGCAAACAGTAATTCATTAACTATAGTACAGAATCAATAAGCCATAGTCTATAAATATTAAAAATAATGAGAACACATTTCACTAAATGAATTATGAGTACAAAATCTAACTCGTTCAAATTTTCTGATATGATTAAATGGACTTCATCAAAACAGTTTTGTCTCCACAGTCAATGCTTAGCTCTTTTTTTTCTTTCTTTTTTTCCTTTTCTTTCTTTTCTTGTTCATTGCTCTTATGGGCTCTGGTTAGTTCAGTGATGTACTCTGACTATCCCCTCCTCTCATAAAATGGTCATAAGATCTCAGACACAAGATCATCTAAAGAGCGGATGCCCAAATTGCAACAAAATTAAGATTCCCGCCCCACCCCGCAACACATAGGACATATTGTGCTTCAGTTTATGCACAAAGTTTTGCCTTGACCTTCTGTGTTGATAACTGCACCATTTGGAGTCAGCATTGGCAGCAGTAAGTTTCTGTCCTCTATTCTCTGGGTTGTTTTGCAATGAATTCAAATTGCTTCAATGCCATTAGCCTAGTTGTATTCCAGGACTTGGTTATTGGTGAATCTATCCTGACAATTAATGCTAAGTATATAGCTTGTAGCTGACCCCAACACACTTAATTTGCTAAGATAACAAGCTTAAAGGACACCTAGATGAAATGTCCAATTCCCACTAACAGGCCCATGTTGTTTTAGTGAGTGGGAACTTGTGAACCTGCTAGACTTCTCGAGGCAGCCAGATTTATTCAAAAGTTGCCGAAGCCCAGTTCTGTCGATGGCATTAAGGGCTTCGGTTGGGTCAAAATACCATGTGTAATCTTGATGCTCCTCCCCGCATTTTTGCAAAACCAACCACATGATCACGCCCAGCGGAAGCATCCTGCTACTTTGCATCCCATTCTGATTTCTTAAGTTCATGGTTTTGAGGTGCTGTGTTAGGAAGGACTTTGCCAGCCAGAGGAGTGGTAGGAATACGTTCTTTCATTCTTCCATTCAACAGCTATTTATTGTGTACCTATATGCTCTAAGTACTAAGGATACAACCGTGGAACAAACCAGACAAGAATCCCTTGCTCTCATGGAGCTTACATACTTGTTGGGAGGAAAACAGAAGAACAAATACAAGATGTCAGGTGGTTATAAGTCCTACGAAGAATAATAAAGCAAGTTAAGAGGAGGGAGTGAGAGAGAGAGACATGGATGATCAGTGTTAGGGATATGTACGACTTTAGGGAGGGCAGTTAGGGTAGTTAGGGATCCACTGAGACCTGAATGAAATGAGGGATGTCAGAGGGAATTGCATGACTAGCAGCAAAGCAAAGTCCGTGGGGAAAGACAGTGCTTGGGTTGTTCAAGGAAAAGCAAGGAGGCCTTTGCTAAAGGGCAAAAGCAGAGTGAGGGAAGAGGGGGGTAGTACGTGGGGAGGTCAAGGAGATAGTTGGGAACTAGATAATGTAAGGTCTAGTGGGCTCAGATCATGTTACGATAAAAACTAATCTTGGTTTTACATTTTTTCTTTTAGAGTTTCCATTTGTAAACTGGACCATTGATTAATATAATAATGTTTAATTTAGATATTTTTATATTTAGTTGCAGAGGTAAAAGCAGCCAGCTTATATCTCAATAGCTCAGAAACCTTTAGTTTCAAAAGAAACATGGTTTGGAAATAAAACAATTAGAACAGGAATTGATACTTGTATGGTGTAACAAAGTTGTGTCTTATTCAAAACAGACTAGTTCCCAGTGGATGGCTTAATTTTTGGCATGATAATGCCTGACATTTTCAAAATGCTTTCAGATCTGTGATCTCATCAGACTCTCATAACAACTCCAAGAGATGAGGGGACAGGTGGTATTGCTGATATGGAAACGGAGGGAGTTGATATGGTTTACCCCAAGATAACCCAGTGTATGAGTCAGTATTAGAGCAAGAGACTCCTGACTCTGAATACCGCTCCCCCCAATAATCCTCTTAGCATCGCCTGCTAAAAGGATTATTGAGTAACTTTTTGACTCAGAGGTCAGCATGTTGAATCAACCAAATTATTAGCTTGTTCCTCCCTTCTACCTCCCAAGGGCATAAAAAAATGCACTATAGACTTGAGTAAGAAGGCAAGGGATTTCTCTCTGCCTCTCTGTCTCTCTGTCTCTGTCTCTGTCTCTCTTTCTCCCAGAGCAATCTTTGACCAGAAGCCTATAGACTTTGAAAGCATAGCTCTACACTCAGAGAAAGGTTGGGTACGTAGGACCCAACCATATTGAAGATCACAATAGTACAGGGGCTACCCTTTTCCCACTCTTCCAGAAACCACTCTGGAAGAGTACAGCAGCTCTCTCTGAGTCCCACGCATCTATGAATAAGGCTCATTACTTTAACAAGTTAAACTTCTGCCATCATATTCTCAACTTAACAGTATTTACAGTATATATATATATTTTTTTTTTCTAGTTTTACTGAGAAGTATTAACAGTATATCTACTAACATCTTCCTAATGGTATATGGTAAAAAGTAAAAGTACCCCCTCATAAAAATAGCACAATCCCCTTCAAGAAATGGAATGTTGATTTAAAGAGGGGAGAGTTATTTTTTGGACGTTATCAAGTGATTGAGTGACAAAGCGAAAGAAAGAATTCAGGATTTTTGAATTCCGGAAGTGGAGAGAGAATCCACATATTGTCACGGCTACTTTTTCATTACAGATGTTGACTTTTCCTGAGGCCCAGTCCTCAGTCGTCTCCCATCTCTACGCTCTCACCCTGGGCAAACTCACCCACATCCACAGCTTAATTGCTACATGCACACCCATGAGTTCCCCAATTTATATTTCCAGCTCAGACCTCTCATCTGACCTCAGACTGGTATATCCAAATGCCTAACTGGACCGGTCCTCTAGGATGTCCCAACGCCCCCTCAAACTCAACTTGCTCCCCAACCTGGTCCTCTTCTAGCCTTCCCTCTCTCAGTGGATTGCCCTATCATTCTATCCAGTGGTACTTAGGGATATTTTGATACCTCTTTGTTCCTCCCCCACTTTGAAACCTGCTTTTCTGGGGTCAAATTTTGCTTATTTTACTTCCTAAAATCTCCAGAATCCATCCACTTCTTTAGATCTCCATTACCACCATCCTACCACCTCTTTCCTAGACTACTGCAATAGCTCTTCATCTACCCACATTCACTCTGGCTCCCTCTAATCTGTTCTCTTGATTGCAGCCAGAATGGTCTTAGCATAAGGGATGCCATATTGTCTTCATGCTTAAAAGCTTTATGGCTTCCCATCACTCTTAAAATAAACACAAAGAAAACCCCTTAATGTAGCCTACGAGGCCCTGCGTGACCTGGCACGTACTTATTTCTCCAGCCTTATCACAGACCCCTACACTTTCCTCACCTACTGCCACATTTGTCTTTAAGTTCTTCATGCCACCATGCTCCCTCCTGCTATGGGGCCTTTGCATATCCGGATTTCTTTGTTTGATTTCTTTGGTGTTCCTTCCTTTCTCACCTCTTATTCATCCTTTAGATCTCATTTTGAGTCCCCAAGCAGGTCAACTCCAGCTGTTATCAAGTGTCTGGGCACTGTGTACTAGCCTTTGTAGCACTTATTATAGTTCCCTTTTGACATCTGTTAGTGTGATTACTTGATTATTGTCTGTCTCCCCACTAGAGTGTTAGCTCTTTGAGAGCAAGAACTTAGCACAGTATTCCTAGCGCCTAGCACACACTATATGCCTGGCGCATAGTAGGCACTTAATAATTATTTGTTGAATGAATGACTGAGTATGTTTAAGTACATTGGGTCAGTACTTTTCTCCCTGGAGAGCAAACACTGGGCCTTTTCAGTTTTTTACATTCCTTAAAGCTACTGACTGGATTCCATGGCCATGCCCAAGTTTAAATAGTTACCCATGTTTTGTAACAGTAGATTCAAGGATGGCAAAAAATAGGCCTAGTTAGGGCTCCCATAAATTTAAATGCCAGTGAAATAAAAGGCATAGAGTTTTGCAACTGGAATTTCTGATGTAAACCATTGAAAAGAATGCCACCTTATTAGTGCCATTAGAATAATTTAATTTTTAACATTTTGTCCGTTGTGGTTTTTCCCCTTTTAAATAGACTTTATTTTTTAGAGCAACTTTAGGTTCACAGCAACAGTGATCTGAAAGTACAGAGAGTTCCTATATACTCTCTGTGCCCAGGCACGCACGGCCTCCCCCGAACCAGAGTGGTACATTTGTTACAATCGATGAACCTACGCGGACACGTTATAATCACCCAAAGTCCAGAGTTTACCTTAGGGTTCGCTCTTGGTGTTGTATGTTCTATGGGTTTTGACAAACATATAATGACATGTATCCACCATTACAGTATCACACAGAATATTTTCACTGCCCTAAAATTCCTGTGTTCTGCCTATTCATCCCTCTCTCCCCCCTTATTCCCACATTCACTCTGGGTCCCCTCTTTTTATAGTGACCTTTTTATGGCAACCATAGTTTCGCCTTTTCCAGAGTGTCATATAGTTAGAATCACAGAGTATGTAGCATTTTCAGATTAGCTTCTTTCACTTAGTAATATGCATTTAAAGTTCTTCCATATCTTTTCATGCCTGGATTGCTTTCTAGCGCTGAGTAATATTCGATTGTCTGGATGTACCACGGTTTATGTATCCATTCACCCGCTGAAGGACATCTTGGCTGCTGCCAGGTTTGGGGAATTATGAATAAAGCTGCTATAAACATTCATGTGCAGGTTTTTGTGTAGATGTAAGTTTTCAGCTCATTTGGATAAATACCAAAGTGTGTGAATGCTCTGCCATATACTGAGCATGTTTAATTTTGTAAGAACCTGCCAAACTAGCTTCCAAAATGGCTGTATCATTTTGCATTCCCACCAGAATCTACATCCTCACCAGCATTTGTTGTTGTCAGTGTTCTGAATTTCGGCTATTCTAACATGTGTGTGGTGGTATCTTATTGTTGTTTAATTTGCATTTCCTTAATGATATATGATGTGGAGACTCTTTTCTTATGCTTATTTGCCATCTGTATATCTTCTTTAGTGAGGTATCTGTTCAGGTCTTTTGTCCATTTTTAAAATTGAGTTGTTCATTTTCATATTGTTGAATTGTAGGACTTCTTTGTATATTTTGAGCAACAGTTCTTTATCAGATATGTTTCTTGCAAATACTTTTTTCCCAATCTGTGGTTTGTCTTCACATTCTCTTGGTGGTGTGTTTCACAGAACTGAAGCTTTTAATTTTAATGAAGTCTAGCTTATTAATTATTTCTTTCCTGATTCTGGCTTTGGTGTTGTACCTAAGAAAATCCTTGCCATACCCAAGGTCATCTAGGTTTCTTCTCCTACGTTATCTTCTAGGAGTTTTATAGTTTTGCATTTTACATTTAGGTCTATGATCATTTTCAGTTAATTTTCGTGGAAAGTGTAGCTAGATTTTTTATTTTGCATATGGATGTCCAATTGTTCAAGCACCATTTGTTGACAGGATTATCTTTGCTCCATTGTATTGCCTTTGCTCCTTTGTCAAAGATCAGTCGACTATATGTATTTTTGTGGGTCTATTTCCAGGCTCTCTACTCTGTTCCTTTATTTTTCTGTTCTTTCACCAATCCCACTTGGTCATGGTATAGAATTCCTTTTATACATTGTTGGATTTGATTTTCTAATATTTTGTGGATGATTTTTGCTTATATATTCCTGAGAGATATTGATCTGTAGTCTCCTTTTCTTGTCATGTCTTTGTCTGGTTTTGGTATTAGGGTAATGCTGGCTTCATAGAATGTGTTAGGAAATATTCCCTCTCTTTCTATCTTCTGAAAGAGATTGCAGAGAATGGGCATAATTTCTTCCTTAAATGTTAGATATAACCCACCAGTGAACCTATCTGGCCTTAGTGCTTTCTGTTTTAGAAGGTTATTAATTATTGATTCAATTTCTTTAATAGATATGGGCCTATTCAGATTGTCTATTTCTTTTTGTGTGAGTTTTGGCAGATTGTGTCTTTTGAGGAATTGGTCCATTTCATCCAGGTTAAGAAATATGTGGGCGTGGCATTGTTCATAGTATTCCTTTATTATCCTTTTAATGTCTATAGGATCTTTAATGATGCTACCTATTTAATTTCTAATATTAGCGATTTGTGTCATCTCTCTTTTTTCTTAATTAGCCTAGCAAGAGGCTTATTGATTTTACTGATCTTTTCAAAGAACCAAATTTTGGTTTTGTTGATTTTCTCCATTGATTTCCTGTTTTCAATTTCGTTGATTTCCTCTCTAATTTTTATTGTTTTCTTCCCTGTGCTTGCTTTGGGTTTATTTTGCTTTTGAGCTTTGGAGGTTTCTACTGATATATCCTCAAGCTCAGAGATTCTTTCCTTACCTGTGCCTAGTCTACTAATGAGGCCATCAAAGGCATTCTTCATTTCTTTAACAGTATGTTTGATGTCTAGTGTTTCTTTTGTATTCTTTTCTTTAGAGTTTCCGTCTCTCTGCTTATATTGCGTATTTTTACTTTTTCTTTAGAGCCCTTAGCATATTAATCATAGTTGTTTTAAATTCATGGTCATAATTCCAATATTCCTGCCGTACTGAGTCTGGTTCTGACGCTTGCTTTGTCTCTTCAAGCTGTATTTTTTTTTTTGTCATTTAGTATACCTTATAATTTTTGGTTGAAAGCAAGACATGTTGTACTGAAAGTAAAGACCTTCCATATACAGGCCTTTAGTGATATGCTGGTAATGTGTAGCGGGGAGAGAAAGTTTTCTATAGTCCTATGATTAGGTCTCAGTCTTTTAATGAGCCTGTATCCCTGGGCTATAAAAGTCATCAGTGTTTCTCAGTCCTTCCTTCTCACCTTAGGTAGGACAGGATGGCTGGAGGGGATTGGAGTGGGTATTTTTCTTTCCTCATGTGGAAGGCTAGAGTAAGCTAAAATTGAGTATTTCATTCCCTGCAAGTAAGTCAGGCTCTACTACAACCCTAATAGGTTAGGCTCTGGTAAGATAGATTCTCTTGAGGGTTAAGTCTTGTCAAGAAAAACAGAATGCTCTGGACTATTTGAAAATGGATACTTTTCCCTTCCTCCTGCCAGAAACCTGAGGGAATTTCCCTTTTTTCCTCACTATAAGAACCTGGTAGACAA
>NW_020171994.1:1070025-1084087 GCF_003031525.2 Neophocaena asiaeorientalis asiaeorientalis
GGGGCTTCTCCCCTTGAGTTTTTAACTCATAGACTTGTCCACACTAAGCCTCCAGTAATTCATCCATTACAATTCAGGTTTTCCTACCCCAGGCTGGTTCCTCTGGAGGTTTCTGCTTAGATAAGCTGTGATTCTCTGTCTCTGCCTGTCTGTCTCTCCAATTTTAAGGGAACATTTTACCCTGTGACCTCACTTCTTCTGTGGATCTAAGAAAAGCTGTTGATTTTTCAGTTTGTTCAGCTTTTTACTTTTTGTCAGGATGGAGTGCCGACTTCCAAGCTCATTACATGCTGGACAGGAAACCAGAAGTTCCTGTTATGTTTTTAATGCCACCTTTCAATGTAGATGTTATCTCTGCAACGCTTAGATACAAACGTTAGAAACAAAAAGGTAATCTGATCTGTGTTAAAGAGTGAATTGCTTACTGAAATATTGGCAGGCTAGAATGACAGGCACTTCATTGTATATTAACTGTACAACTGATCAAATAGCTATTATTCTCCCCAGGCAAGGGTTAAGTTTTTTTTTTGTAAGAAAAGGACTTCAACCTCAAAGGGTGGAGCAATAATGGTTAACTCTCAGAAGACAGGGACTACACCCTAAGCCATTCTTATTTATGATTACTTGCATCCATCTCTGCATCATCATCACCGCCTCTTGTACTATTAAGAGATGTCACTGTTGGTGGAGTCTTCAATGTGTGGAAGAGTGATTGAAGAGTCTCAAAAGTGAGGCAGTTTTCTCTACACTCATGTGTGTAAGGAGATCTAGGTGCCGTTTCTGTGGCCTTTCACAGTTCACAGCTCTAAAAGTCTATTCCCATTTGCAGTCTGTCTCTCCCAAACTTCTTTTCAGCTCTTCCCCAACATGAATCTTCTGCTCCAATCAGGCCAGTCTTCAGACTCTCCTCGACATGCCATGTTCATTCCCAGCTTCCGCCGTCACTCACATTGTTTCTTCTTCTCTGTTATCCTCTCTTGCCCTCCTTCAGGATCCGTCTGGCTCAAGTCCAGACTTCTCGGTAAAACTTTCCACTACCTTGGCCTTTTTGCACTTGTTCTGACACTTCTAGTCAGTACCAGGGCATTTAGCCCATTTGTTTTGTTTTATAGCTTCCTCTGGTTTATGTATTCAAGTCTTGTCTCCACAATAAGAGATTATATCTTATGCCTCTTTCATATCTCCCATGGCACCTAGTACAGTGGAAGGCACGTTATCATAGTTTCTGCTTGTTGATGACTTGCTTGATTATTATCTGCTGAGGATGTCTGAAATTCTATAGTAATGGGAAAATCCTCAGAGTTCTGCTTTACTTCGACTTTATGGCATTTTCCTGGGGAGAGGGACTACCTGTCTATAGTTACCCAACTTGTACCTGCTATGTGGAAACTGTTAGAATGTGCAACAGACCTGGTATAATTCCACTTACCTTCATTCTAAGACCTCTTTTTTGGTGATCCTCGTTTTTCATTTGATTTTAAAGACAATGATGATATAGTTATTAAAGAAACCCTAGACCAAACTCTGAAGATCTTTGGACTGATCTAAAGATTGATATTGCTTTAACACTATTCTTGCTTCCTTAATAACCTGAGACATCGATTTTATAATTTTGATTTTCTGCTTTGTCCTGATAGCAAGATTTGTCACTAATTTTTAGTTGTCTATCTCCATGATTATCTTAGGATGTTATGTAATGTTTCCATTGATATAGCCAGTAAATGACCTCAGTAGTATTTGCATTTATTTCCTTGATTATTTGCACGTCATCTTGTGAATATTTTCCATGGCACACACTCAGACTACAGGAGCACTTGGATCTCGTATGAATTACATGCTTATTGAGAAGAAGATTGGAAGCTTACCCCAAAGACGAGTTTCTAAATTCCTTGCTGGGTTGTTAGTCTTGGCTACCAAAGATAAAAATGGACCTACTATGCAATCTTTTTTTTACATCCTTAGTGACTGAGGGGAATGGTCAGGATACCAATACCTACAATATAACTGACCATATTATTATGGGATCTTATGGACATTATCTGATTCTTAGCAAATAAGACAAGTGACTAGGGTTCAAGAAATCTGTGCTAAATCTTTTGTCAGTTGATAATATGTTCTAGAATTCTTCGTGTTGATTGAATTTTTTTTTGTATCTGTCACAATGCAAAGAGCATGAATGCCTGTTATTCCACATTAAGTAAATGGTTCAAAGAAAATGAGACGAGGAACAAAATAGTGTTATATTTATCCAAGAGTTGTAGAAGTCTGGATTTTCAGCCATGTAATGGTCTGAAGCTATCTACTTTCATAAAAAGAAACATTGGTCACTGAAAGAAGCAATGGCTCCCTGTGTGAAGTGTTTATAAAAGGGTATTTAGAGCTTACCATGGGGGATAAAGCTAGATGATTCCTCTGAGGGAGAAGAAGATCCTTGTTGACTTAAGAGACTATCTGAGGAAGACTAACTCTTGGGAATTTACAGAGGATGAGAACTGTAGCCAGTTAATGACATTAGATAAGATGGCTTGAAGGACTCTCAGTGGAAACTGCAGTAGAATTCCTTTAGCTCTGGGAGGGGAGTGATGGCTTAGGCCTGGAGGAGTAGCAGTCTTCTATGGTGGAGGTAGGCTTAATAAGTCCCAGTTTTCATTAGAAGTGTGGCCTTGAAGACAAGAATTATTTAACACAAATACGTCAGACTTTTCCAGAGGGTGAAATGAGATCACATGAACACTACTATCCAAATGTCATCAGCTGCAGGGCCCTGCGGGCTCACAGAGGAGTGTAACCCCCTTCCAAAGACTCTCCAGTTATTTCTAGCCATCCTCAGCAGGAGGGTTCACCGCATGTGTTTATAACAGTACCATTCATATACTTATAGTCCAGCCTACTAAACAAGGCACCTCATCACTGCCTCTGTTGCTGATACCCTTCATGCAAATAGCACTGAGCTTCCAGTCCTTGAGGTATTGACATCTGGGACCCTCACCAACTTCATATTAATTTTTATCAATTTGGCCCTAAACAGCAATATTTGAGCCTAGAATCACAGAAGGTCCTTCATGAAAATGGATTCTTCAGCTTTTGGCTCTGTCTTCCACACTGAGCCTTGAATCCAAAGAATAGAGGGAAAGGTAGTGTGTCCCAGCAAAAAAAAACCAAAAAAAAAAAAAACCCAACAAACAAAAACCCAACTTATCACTCCTTCTTCAGGCCAAACCACAAAGTCTCCATGTATGCAGAATTAGGCTAATAGGTGAAGGAAGGAATAGGAGAAAGTGTCAACTGATTTTTTTCAGACAAAGTTCTAGCACTAGCTTCAGCCTAGTCAAGATAGTCTCTTACACATATATTAAGAACATAGGCTATGTTTCTATTAGGGTCTGGGTGGAAATAGGAAGAGCATATCAGAGGAAGGAAACAGTGGTATAAAAGGAACCACCACTTCAGAAAGAGAATTCAACCTTGAAAGAGGTTTTGACTGTCTTTGTCATTCTTTCTTACTGCTCTCTTTCATTTTTTCAGGTTTAGTTTCAATATTGAGTCAAACTCTTTTGTTCATTCCTCTTTAGATCCAGAAGAGTACAGAGATTAATTAGTATTCGTGGCTGAACAGCCATGAGTTAAGATGGGTTTTCATCTTGAAACGCTATGGAAAGTGATGGGCGATGTTGAGTTTGGTAGACCTCTTTGCCTTGAATTAATTCTACTTTATATCTAAAGCAGAAGGCTTCTGTTCCATAATTCAGTGGGATATCTTTTCAGGAAAACCAGCCTTATTATGAAGATAATATCACTCTCGAACTACAGTTACTGCAACAGTGAAAACATGCAAGTCCTCCCCCCATCCTTTTTTTTTTTTTTTTTTTTTGAGTAGAGAAAGTTTATTGCAGGGCCAAGCAGGGAGAACCGGTGGCTCATGTTCAAAAGACCCAAACTCCACAAGTAGCCCTTTTAAATTAGTTATCTCACTATGAAGATTTTCAAACCATAAAAAAGAAATAGTTGAACAATTACCTCATGTCTTGAAATGGAAGAATTTACAGACTTGATTTGTTAGATATTGTTACCCATGAGGGAAATAACAGTAAACCCCACTTCAATAAGTATGTTGTGAATTTCCAGACAAAAGTGGAGAAGAGGAAAGTTCTGGAAGCTATGGGTGATGACTCAGGAGATTTTAAAGTTATAAGAAAAATTCTTGAACATCAAGAGTTGCTGACAACATAGAGAAGAATCTCGACTTGGTAAAACATTACAAGGGATGGGAAGTGCTATAACGAAAAAGCAAATGGTTAGATTGACCTAGAGCTCTGTTTCTCAATCAGGAGACGTTTTGCCCCCTAGGTGATGTTTGGCAATGTCTGTAGACATTTAAAAAGAAACCTTTTAAACTTTAGTATAGCTTTAGAGTTACGAAAAAGTTGCTAACACAGTACAGAGACTCTGAATGCCTCTAGGTAGTTTCTCCTGTTGTTAACATCTCACACTAGTAGGATACATTGTTATGACCAAAGAAACAATACGGGCAACATTATTATTAACTAAATTTCATGGCTTATTCAGATTTCCTTAGGTGTTACCTAGTATATTTTTTCTGTTTCAGGATCCTATCCAGAAAACTACATTGTATTAATTGTCATATCTCCTTAGCTTTCTCTAAGTGACAGTTTCTCAGATTTTCTTCCCTTTTGATGATCTTGACAGTTTAGAGGAGTACAGGTCAGGTATTTTGTAGAGTGTTCCTCAATTGCTATTTGTCTGATGTTATTCTCATGATTAGATTGGGGTTGTGGGCTTTTAAGGGGAAGGACAATAGAGGTGAAGTGCCATTCTCATCACATCATATGTAAGGCTATCAACATGACATCACTAATGGTGTTAATCTTGACCACCTGTTGAAGATAGTATTTGTGAGGTTTCTCCACTGTTAAGTTATTCCCATCCACTTCCCGCCCTGCCCATCCCATACTCTATTCTTTGGATGCAAGTCACATGCTTGTGTAGCCCTCCCTTGCAGGGTAAGGTATGCTCCATCTTATCAAAGGGGGAGTATCTACGTAAATTATTTGGAATTCTGTACAGGAGATTTGTCTCTTCTCCCATATTTATTTATTCATTGTTCACTTACATTTGTATGGAATCCTGAATATTTATTACAGACATTTAGATTTTTATAACAGTCTGGGTAAGGTGCTTATGGCATCTAGTGGGCAGAGACAGTAGTTGCTGGTCCTATAATGCACAGGACAGATCTCCACAACAAAGAGTTGTTTCACCCCAAATGTCAATAACACCAAGGTTGAGAAACCCTGCTTTAGAGTCTTGGATGTTCTACTACGTTAGATATTGCATATGGAAATACAGGTCTAATTTCATAATTGAAGTCAGTGAATAAAAGTTGTGTTTTCAGAGAACTTTGCTGGAATACATAAAATGAATAATTCTTTTGGTGTTATATAGACATAAAGCAGGAGATTTAGTCTCTCTAAGACTATGTACAAAGTGAGCTGGAAAGTTGAGGCAGCTACCCAGACTATTCAAATCCAGTGGTACCCTCCACCTATCGCCCTGCTATTGAAAAATTTTGAGTAGTACAAAGTGGTAGTATGCACTGAGTGAATTTACTGAATATTTACTTAGCACCAGTGTATGAGTTCTGGGAATCAAGAGAGGCTTTGGAATGACCCTTGAGGTGGGAAGGTGAAACGAAAAAGAAAATGCCATTTCCTTCAAAGTCTACCTCTGTACAGGCTCCTTTCCACTTCCTTGCCTTGTACTGGAATGGTGGTACTCAACCAAGGTCAATTTTGCATCCCCCCAAACATTTGGAAACATCTGCAGATGTTTTGGGGGAAGTCACAACCTCAGGGGAGGGGTGGTGCTGGCATCTAGTGAGACCAGGGATGCTGTTAAACATGGTATAATGCACAGGACAGCTCCCCAAATAAAGAATTATCCAGCCCCAAATGCCAATAGTGCCAAGGTCGAGAAACCCTGGACTAGAGGGGAAGAAAACAATCTTTCAACTTGATCAAATTAATTTCTCACAACCAGAGAAAGGTGTAGTTATCTTGGTAGAGCGCTTTTAAAATTGTGTGTGTGTGTGTGTGTGTGTGTGTGTGTGAGCGTGTGTGTGTGTTTCACCAAGCTATTTTCACTACTTCTTTGTCCAGATGATTTCCGGTGCTGAAAGACATTTTCAGAGCCTAGGTGCATCTGAGTAAAATCAAACTTCTTAAAAAAAAAAAAAAAAATCAAACTTCTTACGCTAGCTTATAAAACTCTGAAAAACCAGGCCCTCCCCACCTTTCTGTCTTCTTTCCATGCTCTTCTGCCCTTGGTTCTCTTGATCCAGCCAACTGTGAAAGGTGCAAGCCCAGACTGGCATTACGACCTTTGTATTTGACGATCCTTCTGCCTGGACCACTCTTCCCCAAGATTTAAGCATGGCTGGCTTCCTTTCATCATCCCCATCTCAGCTTAGACATCACCTTCTCAGTAAAGCTTTCCCTAATCACCCTATCTAAAGTATACCGCCACACAAAACTCTTGATCCCATAGTTTTATATTGTCCATAGCACTTACCACTTTCTGAAGTTATCTTATTCGTTTGCCTTCTACATTAACATACAAGCTCTCTAGGAGCAAGAACCATGTCTCTTTAGTTTAGCTCGTATCTGTGTGCCCCACACCGAGTCTGGCACAGAGTCAGAGTTAAATGAATATTTATTTAATGACAAAATGGATGGATAAATGAGTTTGGAGTAAAGATTTTAAATTTCTGGAAATTCGAATTTCTAAGAAATGTTTTTTTTTTTTTTTTGCTTCAGTAGGCTCTTAAGAAAAAAAATGAAAATTGGGGAGTAAAAGTTCAAGTTCAGAATATTTAAAAAGAACTAGTTGTAGTTTGAAGTCTTCATCATTTAGGAGCACACTACATGGTATATAAATTTCATTAGATCATAAAATAGTTATGCTTGTTGTATTGTATATAAGTGAAGAATTTATTCAAGTAATTACAAATTCAGAATTAAATGAAAAATAATTAAACTTTCATTCCTAGATTTTTTCCCACTTAAGAGAAGTGGAAAAACCCTTGAGGACAGGTGAAAACATCAATGCTGAAGCTGTTAGGTTTTAGGATTTAGGATCTCAGGCAGAGATTGAAAACATTCACTCTTAGAAAACAAGCCAAGAGAAGTGAGCAAGAAAAATACCTCACAACTCACTGAACATAGATTTTACCCCCAGGGAACGTTGTCTACTCAGTTTTATTTTCTGAAGTATTACTATCAGCATTGAGGTATTACTGAGATATTACTGTCTTCTTTGATGCTTCAGTTCGTGATCTTTTGAAAATAGAAAGTTTATCATCTATTGCTTTGTTCTTTCAATGCAGAGTTTCAATAAATAACTTATTGAGGTGAAATTCACACAGCATAAAATTAGCTATTTTAAACTATACAATTCAGTGACATTTAGCCCATTCACAATGTTGTACAACCGCCAGCTCTACCTAGTTCCAAAACATTTCCAGAACTTCAAAGTAAAACCCTGCCCCCATTAAGCAGTGTCTCCTCTACCCTCAGCCTCTGACATTCACTTTTCCGCGTTCTGTCTCTATGGATTTATCTATTCTGGATATTTCATATAAATGGAATTATAGGGACTTCCCTGGCGGTGCAGTGATTAGGATTCAGCCAGGGGCCAGTGGGCCAGGGTTTGATCCCTGGTCGGGGAACTAAGATCCTGCAAGCCACATGGCACGGCCAAAGAAAAAGAGGAATTATACATTATGTGACCTTTTGTGCCAGGCCTTTTTCACTTGGCATGCTGTTTTTAAGGTTCATCCATGTACTAACACATATCAGTATTTCATTCGTTCTTATGGCCAAATATTATTTGATTCTATGGTTATACCACATTTTGTTTATCCATTCATAAAATGATGGATCTTTGGGGTGTTTCCATTTTTTTTGGCTATCATGAATAAAGTTACTAGGAAATTGGGTTGTACATGTATTTGTTGGATTACCTGTTTACAGTTATTTGGGGTATATGCCAGGGGTGGAATTGCTGGATTATATGGTGATTCTGTGTTTACATTTTTGAGGAACTGCTGAACTGTTTTCTGCAGCTGTACCATTTTGCATTCCCACTAACAATGTGGGAGGGCTCCAATTTCTCCACATTCTTGTCAATACTTGTTATTTTCCTTTTTCTTTTTTTATAGCCTTCGCAGTGAATGTGAAGTGGTGTCTCACTGTGGTTTCAATTTACATTTCCCTGAGGACTAATGAGGCTGAGCATCTTGTCCTGTGTTTATTGTACATTTTGAGTGTAGATTATTTCTGTTTTAAAAATTTTAATTTTATTTATTTAGTTTTTTTATACAGCAGGTTCTTGTTGGTTATCTATTTTATACATATTAGTGTATATATGTCAATCCCAAACTCCCAATTCATCCCACCACCACCACTCCCACCTCCCTCTTTCCCCCCTTGGTGTCCATACTTTTGTTCTCTACATCTGTGTCTCTATTTCTGCCTTGCAAACCGGTTCATCTGTACCATTTTTCTAGATTCCACATATATGAGTTAATATACGATATTTGTTTTTCTCTTTCTGACTTACTTCATGCTGTATGACAGTCTCCAGGTGCATCCACGTCTCTACAAATGACCCAATTTCGTTTCTTTTTATGGTTGAGTAATTTTCCATTGTATATATGTACCACATCTTCGTTATCCATTCGTCTGTCGATGGGCATTTAGGTTGCTTCCATGTCCTGGCTGTTGTAAATAGTGCTGCAATGAACATTAGGGTGCATGTGTCTTTTTGAATTATGGTTTTCTCTGGGTATTTGCCCAGTAGTGGGATTGCTGGGTCATATGGTAATTCTCTTTTTAGTTTTTTAAGGAAACTCCATAATGTTCTCCAGAGTGGCTTTATCAATTTACATTCCCATCAACAGTGCAAGAGGGTTCCCTTTTCTCCACACCCTCTCCAGCAGTTGTTGTTTGTAGATTTTCTGGTGATGCCCATTCTAACCTGTGTGAGGTGATACCTCATTGTAGTTTTGATTTGCATTTCTCTAATGATTAGTGATGTTGAGCAGCTTTTCATGTGCCTCTTGGCCATCTGTATGTCTTCTTTGGAGAAACGTCTGTTTAGGGTTGTTTGTTTTTTAAATATTGAATTGCATGAGCTGTTTATATATTTTGGAGATTAATCCTTTGTTGATTTGTTTGCAAATATTTTCTCCCATTCTGAGGGTTGTCTTTTTTTTTTGCAGCCATTTATTTTACTTAGATCTGTCCCCATGCTGGTACATATAGATCAATTTCATTCACATAAATATATTGAATAAATATACCATATTTTATTCGTCCACTGATGAAAAAAAAATCTTCTTCATTAAATAAGTCTTACCCATTAACAGAATGATAAGTACTTGTGTTTTATTGGAAAGACACTCTAATCCCCTTTCAAACATGTATTACAAGCATATCTTTTTAATAACCTTTTGAAGACTGCTGACATGTGATAATGAGGTCTGCTCTCCCCTCCCTGCTGAGTGTCATGAGATCTACCTGTATGTCAGAAGGCTTCTGAAAACCCAAAAAAATTCTTGAAGGGCTTTTTTAGGAAGTGCCGTATACTAAAGAAAGTTTGCGATTTTTGACATGTTAAGGAACTGAGGTATGGTGTTTGCCTAGCCTCTGGATATTAAGCATTTCCCTCCTTCCTTCCTGCAATGCCATTCTTAGTAAATGACCAAGTTTTGTTTAAAATTCTACATCTATGGCTCTTTTTTTCATAGCACCATTCTTTTTGTTTGTTTGTTTGTTTGTTTTTGCGGTACGCAGGCCTCTCACTGCCGTGGCCTCTCCCGTCGCGGAGCACAGGCTCCAGACGCGCAGGCCCAGCGCCCATGGCCCACGGGCCCAGCCGCCCTGCGGCACGTGGGACCCTCCCGGACCGGGGCACGAACCCGCGTCCCCTGCACCGGCAGGCAGACGCTCAACCACTGCGCCACCAGGGAGGGAAGCCCTCATAGCACCATTCTTTGATTAACTGACATTACATTTTCCCCAGTGATGCATTGTGCATATTTTTATGTGTCTCTTTGGGCGGAGTTTCTGTGTAAGAAACTGTGTGAAAGTTGCTGCAGAAAAATTACTTAGAAGTTGAACTGTTGGTTTAGAGGGTTTGAGTATCTTGGGGTTTATCTAAATATTGTCAAATTGCTTTGCTAGAGTTGCTATTCTAATTTGTCCTACTTTCTATATAAGATTTCCCTTTTCCCACCACTCTTACCAGCAGGTGGTGCTGTGAAACATTTAATCTGGTTGCTGAACGTGGTATCTTTTTGTTGTTTTCATCTACATTTACATGGTTATTTATGGTACTGTTCTCTGTCCTATACCGTTGATCTGTCTAGTCTTACATGAATAACACACTATTTTAATTCCTATAACTTTAAATAATAAAGAAATAACTTTAAATAATACATTTTGATATTCGTAGAAACCTTTGTTCTTTCTATCGTGCAACACTGCCTTGATATCATACTTTTTACATGTACTTAGCTCTTTCTAGTATCTTATCTCTGTAAAATATTTTAAGCTTCTGGAAGTGAAAGAATGTTTATTAGGCACCATCTGTATACTGAATATGGGTTAATTTCTGTTGCTTCTTTCTTAGCACTTATTAGGGTGTGATACATATAGCAGGTAAATGAATGAATGAATAAACTAGCAGATCTCTGCCTCAATCGGTCAATGGGTGTGTGAAAGAAGATCTAATTAGGCTGTGGCCTTGCCTGATGCATTAACTCATACCATTTTTGTACCAGCACCTGGCACCTACAGTAATGGGTCCTCTCAGCTTTATCAGAGTTCCTGGAAGGAGTGCTATTAAAGCCGGTTCTTATCTATAGTGTCCTTTGCTGTGCAAATCTTTTAAGTTTCATTAGCTCCCATTTGTTTATGTTTGTTTTTATTTCTATTACTCTAGGAGGTGGGTCAAAAAAGATCTTGCTGTGATTTATGTCAAAGAGTGTTCTTCCTATGTTTTCCTCTAAGAGTTTTAGAATGTCCAGTCTTCCATTTAGGTCATTAATCCATTTTGAGTTTATTTTTGTGTATGGTGTTAGGGAGTGTTCTAATTTCATTCTTTTACATGTCGCTGTCCAGTTTTTCCCACACCACTTATTGAAGAGACTGTCTTTTCTCCATTGTATATCCTTCCCTCCTTTGTCATAGATTAGTTGACAATAGGTGCGTGGGTTTATCTCTGGGCTTTCTATCCTGTTCCATTGAAGGATGATTACTGTAGCTTTGTAGTATAGTCTGAAGTCAGGGAGTCATTCCTCCAGCTCTGTTTTCTTTTTTTCCTCAGGTTGCTTTGGCTACTCAGGGTCTTTTGTGTCTCCATACAAATTTTAAGATTTTTTTGTCCTAGTTCTGTAAAAAATGCCATTGGTAATTTAATAGGGATTGCATTGAATCTGTAGAGTGCTTTGGGTAGAATAGTCATTTTCACAATATTGATTCTTCCAATCCAAAAACATGGTCTATATCTCCATCTGTTTGTGTCATCTTCGATCTCTTTCATCAGTGTCTTATAGATTACTGAGTAGAGGTCTTTTACCTCCTTAGGTAGGTTTATTCCTAGGTATTTTATTCTTTTGTTGCAATGGTGAATGGGATTGTCTCCTTAATCTCTCTTTCTGATCTTTCATCATTAGTGTATAGGAATACAAGAGATTTGTGTGCATTAATTTTGTATCCTGCTACTTTACCAAATTCATCGATTAGCTCTAGTTGTTTTCTGGTGGCATCTTTAGGGTTATCTATGCATAATATCATATCCTCTGCAAACAGTGACAGGTTTTTTTTGGTTTTGTTTTGTTTTGTTTTGCAGTACGCAGGCCTCTCACTGCCGTGGCCTCTCCCGTTGTGGAGCACAGGCTCTGGACGCGCAGGCCCAGTGGCCATGGCTCACGGGCCCAGCTGCTTCGCGGCACGTGGGACCCTCCCGGACCAGGGCATGAACCCGTGTCCCTTGAATTGGCAGACGGACTCCCAACCACTGGGCCACCAGGGAAGCCCAACAGTGACAGTTTTACTTCTTTTCCAATTTCGATTCCTTTTATTTCTTTTTCTTCCCTGATTGCTGTGGCTAGGACTTCCAAAACTATGTTGAATAATAATGGTGAGAGTGAACATCCTTGTCTTGTTCCTGATCTTAGAGAAATGCTTTCAGATTTTCACCATTGAGAATGATATTGGCTGTGAGTTTGTCATATGTGGCCTTTATTATTTTGAGGTAGGTTTCCTCTATGCCCACTTTCTGGAGAGTTTTTATCATAAATGGGTGTTCAATTTTGTCGAAAGCTTTTTCTACATCTATTGAGATGATCATATGGTTTTTTTTCTTCAGTTTGTTGATATGGTGTATCACATTGATTGATTGGCATATGTTGAAGAATCCTTGCATTCCTGTGTTAAATCCCACTTGATTTTGGTGTATGATCCTTTTAATGTGCTGTTGGATTCTGTTTGCTAGTATTTTGTTGAGGATTTTTGCATCTATATTCATCAGTGATATTGGTCTGTAATTTTCTTTTTTTGTAGTATCTTTGGTTTTGGTATCAGGGTGATGGTGGCCTCATAGAATGAGTTTGGCAGTGTTTCTCCCTCTGCAGTTTTTCGGAAGAGTTTGAGAAGGATGGGTGTCAGCTTTTCTCTAAATGTTTGATGTAGTTCACCTGTGAAGCCATCTGGTCCTGGACTTTTGTTTGTTGGAAGATTTTTAATCACAGTTTCAATCTCATTACTTGTGATTGTTCTGTTCATATTTTCTATTTCTTCCTGCTTCAGTCTTGGAAGGTTATACCTTTCTAAGATTTTGTCCATTTCTTCCAGGTCGTCCACTTTATTGGCATAGGGTTGCTTGTAGTTGTCTCTTATGATGCTTTGTATTTCTGTGGTGTCCATTGTGACTTCTCCTTTTTCATTTCTAATTTTATGGATTTGAATTCTCTCCCTCTTTTTCTTGATGCATCTGGCTAAAGGTTTATTAGTTTTGTTTATCTTCTCAAAGAAGCAGCTTTTAGTTTTATTGCTCTTTGCTATTGTTTTCTTTGTTTCTATTTCATTTATTTCTGCTCTGATCTTTATGATTTCTTTCCTTCTGCTAACTTTGGGTTTTGTTTGTTCTTCTTTCTCTAGTTCCTTTAGGTGTAACATTAGATTGTTTATTTGAGATTTTTCTTGTTCCTTGAGGTAGGATTGAATTGCTACAGACTTCCCTCTTAAAACTGCTTTTGTGGACTTCCCTGGTGGTGCAGTGGTTAAGAATCCACCTGCCAATGCAGGGGACACGGGTTCGAGCCCTGGTCTGGGAAGATCCCACATGCCGTGGAGCTACTGAGCCTGCGCGCCACAACTACTGAGCCCATGTTCTGCAACAAGAGAAGCCACCGCAATGAGAAGCCCGCACACCGCAATGAAGAGCAGCCCCCATTCCCACAACTAGAGAAAGCCCGCGTGCAGCAACGAAGACCCAACGCAGCCCAAAATAAATAAATAAATAAATTTATTTTTTTTAAGAAACTGCTTTTGCTGCATCTCATAGGTTTTGGATCATTGTGTTTTTGTTGTCATTTGTCTCTTGGTATTTTTTGGTTTCCTCTTTGATTTCTTCAGTGATCACTTGGCTATTTAGTAGTATATTGTTTAGCCTCCATGTGTTTGTGTTTTTTATATTTTTTCTCTGTAATTTATTTCAAATCTCATAGCGTTGTGGTCAGAAAAGTTGCTTGATATCATTTCAATTTTCTTAAATTTACCAAGGCTTGATTTGTGACCCAAGATGTGATCTATCCTGGAGGATGTTCTATGCGCACAGCCATTCAGCAAGCCTATGTTTTTTTGTTTTTTTGTTTTTTTGCGTTACGCAGGACTCTCACTGTTGTGGCCTCTCCCGTTGCGGAGCACAGGCTCTGGATGCGCACGCTCAGCGGCCATGGCTCACGGGCCCAGCCGCTCGG
>NW_020171994.1:1084351-1084573 GCF_003031525.2 Neophocaena asiaeorientalis asiaeorientalis
TGTCTTTTGGTTGGAACGTTTAATCCATTCACATTTAAGGTATTTATCGATATGTATGTTCCTATTACTGTTTTCTTAATTGTTTGGGATTTGTTTTTGTAGGTCCTCTTCTTCTCTTATGTTTACCACTTAGAGAAGTTCCTTTAACATTTGTTGTAGAGCTGGTTTGGTGGTGCTGAATTCTCTTAGCTTTTGCTTATCTGTAAAGCTTTTGATTTCTCT
>NW_020171994.1:1085049-1094415 GCF_003031525.2 Neophocaena asiaeorientalis asiaeorientalis
GGGATCTTCCCGGACCGGGGCACGAACCCATGTCCCCTGCATCGGCAGGCGGACTCTCAACCACTGCACCACCATGGAAGCGCAAGCCTATGTCTTTTGGTTGGAACGTTTAATCCATTCACATTTAAGGTATTTATCGATATGTATGTTCCTATTACTGTTTTCTTAATTGTTTGGGATTTGTTTTTGTAGGTCCTCTTCTTCTCTTATGTTTACCACTTAGAGAAGTTCCTTTAACATTTGTTGTAGAGCTGGTTTGGTGGTGCTGAATTCTCTTAGCTTTTGCTTATCTGTAAAGCTTTTGATTTCTCTGTAGAATCTAAATGAGATCCTTGCTGGGTAGAGTAATCTTGGTTGTAGGTTCTTCCCTTTCATCACTTTAAGTATATCATGCCACTCCCTTCTGACTTGTAGAGTTTCTGCTGAGAAATCAGCTATTGACCTTATGGGAGTTCCATTGTATGTTATTTGTCATTTTTCCCTTGTTGCTTTTAATAATTTTTCTTTGTCTTTAACTTTTGTCAATTTGAGTACTATATGTCTCAGTGTGTTTCTCCTTGGGTTTATCCTGCCTGGGACTCCCTGTGCTTCCTGGACTTGGGTGGCTATTTCCTTTCCCATGTTAGGGAAATTTTCGACTATAATCTCTTCAAATATTTTCTCTGGTCCTTTCTCTGTCTCTTCTCCTTCTGGGACCTCTATAACGTGAATGTTGGTGTGTTTAATGTTGTCGTAAACGTCCCTTAGGCTGTCTTCATTTTTTCTCATTCTTTCTTCTTTATTCTGTTCCGCAGCAGTGAATTCCACCATTCTCTCTTCCAGATCACTTGTCTGTTCTTCTGCCTCAGTTATTCTGCTATTGATTCCTTCTAGTGTATTTTTTCATTTCAGTTGTTGTATTGTTCATCTGTGTTTGTTCTTTAATTCTTCTAGGTTTTTGTTAAATATTTCTTGCATCTTCTCAATCTTTGCCTCCATTCTTTTTCCGAGGTCCTGGATCATCTTCACTATCATTATTCCGAATTCTTTTTCTGGAAGCTTGCCTATCTCCACTTCACTTAGCTGTTTTCCTGGGGTCTTATCTTGTTCTTTCATCTGGTACATAGTCCTCTGCCTTTTCATTTTGTCTATCTTTCTGTGAATGTGGTTTTTGTTCCTCAGGCTGCAGGACTGTAGTTCTTCTTGCTTCTGCTGTTGGCCCTCTTGTGGATGAGGCTATCTGAGAGGCTTGTGCAAGCTTCCTGATGGGAGGGATTGGTGGTGGGTAGAGCTGGGTGTTACTCTGGTGGGCAGAGCTCAGTAAAACTTTGATCCACTTGTCTGCTGATGGGTGGGGCAGAGTTCCCTCCCTCTTGCTTGTTTGGCCTGAGGTGACCCAGCACTGGAGCTTACAGGCTCTTTGGTAGGGCTAATGGTGGATTCCGGGAGGGCTAACACCAAGGAGTACTTCCCAGAACTTCTGCTGCCAATGTCCTTGTCCCCGTGGTGGGCCACAGCCATCCCCTGCCTCTGCAGGAGACCCTCCAACACTAGCAGGTAGGTCTGGTTCAATCTCCTATGGGGTCACTGCTCCTTCCCCTTGCGTCCTAATGCACACATTACTTTCTGTGGGCCTTTCAAGAGTGGAGTCTCTGTTTTCCCCAGACCTATTGAAGTCTTGCAATCAAATCCCACTGGCCTTCTAAGTCCGATTCTTTGGGAATTCCTCCTCCCATTGCTGGATCCCCAGGGGGGAAGCCTGATGTGGGACTCAGAACCTTCACTCCAGTAGGTGGACTTCTGTGGTATAATTGTTCTCCAGTTTGTGAGTCACCCACCCAGTGGTTATGGGATTTGATTTGATTGTGATTGCACCCCTCCTACCATCTCATTGTGGCCTCTCCTTTGTCTCTGGATGTGGGGTATCTTTTTTGGTGGGTTCCAGTGTCTTCCTGTCAATGATTGTTCAGCAGTTATTTGTGATTCTGGTGCTCTCACAAGAGGGAGTGAGTGCATGTCCTTCTACTCCACCATCTTCAGATTATTTCTGACTTTAGAATATTTCTGAACTTTTATAGTTTCTTTTATACTGTGCAGAAGATAGAAAGATCAGAAGCAAACAGGAACGAAAGAGCTAGTGTTATAAAATTATATTTGGCAGATACCCCAAATGTCTTCCTGGCCTCAACTCCTGAGAATATCACATTTTCCATAACACTGCAAAGTTCCTTTCTGATATCAGGTCTTACTGGCCTTGAATATTTGCTGATACAGGTACATTTAACTGTATCATAGCAGGAATGTCATAAAAGTGGCAGACAGGAATTATGGAAGGCATATAGATGGGGCAAGTTGACCACCAACTCCATGTATCCATTGGGTAAAGAGGAGGTTGCAACCTCCTCTACAAAGGAGTGGACCCTTGTAGAGTAGATTGACCACATGCAGATAATTGACAAATGTATTGGAAGAGTTTACTTTTTTTCTTTAACAAATTAGGTAATGGAGAAGAAATCATCTTTCCCTTCAAAATTTCCACTTGCTTTCTCAGACACATTCCACATAAATAGAACAAACCATATTTTCCTGTTTTTTTAAAATGATATTCCTGATTGTTCTTTTAATCTGAGCAATACAGGGCACTTTAATAAATGTGGTTATGGTAATTTTGCTTATGATTAGATTATCAAACGTCTGGCAAATTGACATGAGGTCGGCAATGTAGCAAAATAGGTTGAGCTTTGAGCCCAGTCAGGAGATCTGTGTTCTGGTCCCCAGTTCTGAAATAACTAGTTCTGTAAACTTGGATAAATTACTTAACCTCTTGAAGCCCCAGTTTCCTCATTTGTAAATAAATGAATGATTGGACTCTAGATTATCCTTAAAGTCCATTACAGCTCTAAAATTCTATTTGAGAAGTTCATGTGTTATGTTAAATTTCAGAGGCAATGCATACTATTTCTATGTTTGCATATATAAAAATTAAAGCTGTTGCCTCCGTTCAAACATGTATCAACAGAATAAGTTAAAAAGGAGAAAAAAATAAGGCCTAGGGACACAGGCTTTCAAGTTCTGAAGCCACACTCCTCTTTGTGTACTGGCTAAGTGCCTCGGTATTTTCTACATGTGATGATCTGTCCTCTGCCCTGAGGTTTCTTAATCTAAATTTTGCAATGTGTGTCATAGATATTTGTTTATCAAACATAATGCAACTGGCTCAGACAGGACATAACACTATTTCCTAGTCAGTGGCTAAAACATTTCTTACCTCCTGAACTTTACCAGTCTTAAATTCCATAACTTCTGTGACCTCAAATGAAGATACCTTGACTTTCACTTAATCTGATGATGGATTTTATTTTTTGCAGGAAGATACTGGGTTTTGAAACGATCCCCTCCCTTCACTTGTGGAAAATGTTATACTAAATGATAAGGTGATTCTGCCCTGCCACCCATACAGCTTCCTTCCAGGCCTTGTGGCACAAGACCTGGGGAGATCTGGGTCATTTCATTGCCATTGCTAGGGGAGTAAAACTGACAACTCTAGTCCCTGATGAAGAGTCAAGAGCTTACGATCTATCTGGGAAGGGTTATGTTACATGTAGGTAAAGCATGTTCATAATCTTGGGATTAATATACAAAGCCAATGGAAAGGGTGAAGCTGGTCATCTCAGATGAGAGAAGCTGACGTGGTCTTTGCATTAGTATTTATTTCCAATTTTAGAGGTTTCCTCATATTAGGATGCTACCAGAAAACTACTAGAGCTAATCAATGAATTTGGTAAAGTAGCAGGATTCAAAATTAATGCACAGAAATCTCTTGCTTTCCTATACACTAACGATGAAAAATCTTAAAGAGAAATTAAGGAAACTATCCTATCTACCATTGCAACAAAAAAGAATAAAATACCTAGGAATAAACCTCCCTAAGGAGACAAAAGACCTGTATGCAGAAAACTATAAGACACTGATGAAAGAAATCAAAGATGACACAAACAGATGGAGATATATACCATGTTCTTGGATTGGAAGAAAAAACATTGTGAAAATGACTATACTACCCAAAGCAATCTACAGATTCAATGCAATCCCTATCAAGCTGCCAAGGGCATTTTTCACAGAAGTGGAACAAACCATTTTAAAATTTGTATGGAAACACAAAAGACCCCGAATAGACAAAGCAATCTTGAGAAAGAAAAACGGAGCTGGAGGAATCAGGCTTCCTGACTTCAGACTATACTACAAAGCTACAGTAATCAAGACAGTATGGTACCAGCAAAAAACAGAAATATAGTTCAATGGAACAGGATAGAATGCCCAGAGATAAACCCATGCACATATGGTCACCTTATCTTTGACAAAGGAGGGAAGGATATACAATGGAGAAAAGACAGCCTCTTCAGTAAGTGGTGCTGGTAAAACTGGACAGCTGCATGTAAAAGAATGAAATTAGAACACTTCCTAACACCATACACAAAAACAAACTCAAAATGGATTAAAGACTTAAATGTAAGGCCAGACACTATAAAACTCTTAGAGGAAAATATAGCCAGAATCCTCTATGGCATAAATCACAGCAAGACCCTTTTTGACCCACTTCCTCAAGAAATGGAAATGAAAACAAAAATAAACAAATGAGATCTAATGAAACTTAAAAGCTTTTGCATAGCAAAGGAAACCATAAACAAGACAAAAAGACAAGCCTCAGAATGGGAGAAAATATTTGCAAATGAAACAACTGACAAAGGATTAATCTCCAAAATATACAAGCAGCTAATGCAGCTCACAGGACAGGAATAAAGATGCAGATGTAGGGAATGGACTTGAGGACACGGGGAGGGGGAAGGGTAAGCTGGGACAAAGTGAAAGAATAACATTGACATATATACACTACCAAATGTAAAATAGATAGCTAGTAGGAAGCAGCTGCATAGCACAGGGAGATCAGCTCAGTGCTTTGTGGCCACCTAGAGGGGTGGGATAGGGAGGGGGGGAGGGAGATGCAAGAGGGAGTGGATATTGAGATATATGTATACATATAGCTGATTCACTTTGTTATACAGCAGAAACTAATACAACATTGTAAAGCAATTACACTCCAGTAAAGATGTCAAAAAAAAACTGTACTAGATAAGATTAAGGCTCTATCAAACTTTATGATCACAGAACTTTATCAGAAAAGTGATCTATTCTGCACTAACTTAAGACCTGTTTTTCATATATTTATTACTTCTTGGCTATTTTTTGTTAATTTACAGGTGTACTTTGCATCAGTGCTTTCCTTGTGTTTCTGTATTTAGTCTTTCTCTTAGCCCTAGGTCAGCTTGTTTATTTCCCAAAAAGAAGCAGTTTCTGCAAAATGCTGGGGAAAATCCTGAATGTACACGAATAGGGATATGACTAATACATTATGGTATACCCATACTATGGAATACTGTGTAACAGTGAAAAAAGGATGAGGTAAAATTCTTTAGATACCTATCTACATACAAACATAATGACATGGAATAATGTTTGTGATATATTATTAAGTGCATAAGAGCAATTTGTAGAGCAACATGCGTAATCTCATTTTGAAAAAATAAGTATATGTGACTGTATATATGCACAGCAAACATTTAGAATGATATATACCAGATTGTTTACAGTTATGTCTGTGGAGAAGTATCAGAGATTCTTTTACTTCATATACTTCTATTTGAACAAAAGAAGTAAACACGCACTTCATTTGTAACATGGCTGCTGAGCCTGCGCGTCCGGAGCCTGTGCTCCGCAACGGGAGAGGCCACGACAGTGAGAGACCGTCAATGGAAAGTGGGGCTTGCTGTGTGAAAATTTGCTTTGTAAATAGCCTTTCAGAAATGTATTATTCCATGTACAGTGGCTCAATAAAGAGCGAGCGTAGTCTCAGGCAGGAGCTGATTCATAAACTGATCTAGACTGCCATACTTAAATTTTGCCCAGGGGCAATAAAATCAGATTTGTTGAACTCTTTCATAAATACCATTGAAATGAGCTTGCAGAAAGTTGAGGTTAGCCACCGATTCAGAAAGTTGCCAGTGTGGATGTATTAGATACATATCATAGCCAAAAGTGACTCTCAAAATCTATGAATTCACCTTCAAGGTATTTGCTTTAAATGTCTTTTTATAGGAAGGGTTTTCCCTGGGTCTAATATAGAAGTAGGATGTTCCAAAATAAGACTTTGCTTCTCTCTTAGATGGGTTTATGTGATAATGAGATGGACATGTGAAACATTACTTATTCAGTCATATGTACATTTCCTCTGGAATAACAATAGTATCCACCTCATAGGCTCATTGCGAGGGTAAAATGAAATAATACATGTAATGTGTTTGGGGCAGTGCCCGGCACATACTAAGTATTCAATAACTGGTGGCCATCATTATCCAATCACTTGCTAAAGATTTTCCATTTGAATAACAATAACTTGGCCTGTACCAGTTGCCATATATGGTCCAAGTGAAGGAGACATATTTCTTACAGTATTTTAGTTTGAAAAAGGATTGCTCTGAATGAATGTTCGAAGGTTTAAGCAGAGTGAATACCTAGGTATAATGATGGGGCTTGTGGATTTCATAGAAGGCATTAGAAAGGGTATATTTAGAGGATTGAAAAGAATGGGGGTTGGCTTGGAGGTCAGAGAGTGATTTAGTGAATGAAAGTGAAGGTGGTGGTTGTGGACCACTTCGAAAGGAATTTAGCCCTTGGCTTTAAAGAAGTCGCTCAATAAATAGGAGAATCTGGAGAAAGATAGGTATGGTGTAATGGAAGGATACGAGTTTTGGTTCTAGTTTCCTTTTTTCTCATCTGTAAAATGAGGAGGTCAAAGTTAGTAATTAATAGCCACCATTTTCTACATGCTTGCCATAAGCCAGGCATCTTAGGAGCATGATTTCATTGAACCCTCCCTCAGAAAAGCCTTATGAATGAGGTACCATCATTATCCTCAACTCACATATGAGGAGGCTGAGGCTCAGAAGAGGTTATATAACTTGGTCTAGGGTGGTCCAAGTCCAAAGCCCAAATAGTTTTCCTTCTGCTACTCTGACTCTCTGTGGCCTCCTGACTCTAGTAGCCAATGATTCTGAGTAAGGGACATTTAAAATTTTTTAAATTTTAAAATTTGGCTTGTCTTTTAAGAATGGGTGATGAAATCAAATCTTCTTGTATGTGAAAAGGAAAGGAAAATAGAGATTTAAGGTGAGTTATGATATTGATGACCTTTTCCCCTAACATTACTGGTCTAGAATCACTACAGAAAATGGGCAAAATATAAAAAAAGGTAACTTTTTGCAGATTTGATGACTACCACCGCCCATTAATTTCCCTCTGGTCTTATGGATAATATGAATATCTATTTTTCTTTTTGGGAAGGTTGCTAAAGCAATTTGCAAGGATATTGTGGAGGATTTTATTTAGAGGGGATAGGAATTCGTTTTTCAAAAGAGAAAGAATGAGTTAATGAGAGACAGTAAATTCAAGTTTCATTAAAACCCTGCTGGGATTTTGATTTGGACTTTACAGATGAATTTGGGAAGAACCGAGTTTTTACTATACTGTGTTTTCCCATCCAGATGCGTTCAGTGTCTTTCCATTTGTTTTGGCTTTTCAATTAATTTAAAAGCCAGTGAAATGTACTGGAATGACAAGAAATAGTTGTTTGAAAAGATTAAAAAGTCATTTCTCAAAAAATGACATTAAATCTAGCTGCAGTGGCTTTGGCCATTTTTGAAAGGAGTAGCCTAGGTTATTATTTATGTTCACAGTGAGAGCATCTCTGTCTAGGTTTCTGATTTCACCAGTTGTTTCAGACATGCCACTGAAGACAATATTTGGCTTGGTTATTGGGTCTGAGAAAAAAAAAAAGGTCTTATGAACGACAAAGCATAACATCATTTGTCTATGCAAATATTATTATAAAGTCCTGCTGCTTGTAGTGGGACCAAAAAGGAAATTATTATTTTACAAACATGTGAAGTATGTTTAACATGCAAAGGCTTGTTACACAATCAATGAAGAACAGTTGTTTTCTGCCCTTCCATAAATAACTAATGCCAAGAGCAGCCTGGCTATCTGTTTCAGCTTCTTGTTACAGGAGAGTAAAATGGGCAAGGCCTATATATCAATACCCGCTAACAGCTGTCTTGGTAAATTCTGTTTGCCTTCAGTTTAATTTCCATGCTTTCGGTGGCTTTTATGTTGTATTTTGAATCTGTCAATTGCACTGTACGTTTTCCTAACTCTTCTCCATTTTCACATGTTTATCTCGTCTGTTTCTAATTGGACTAGTAGTTCTGGGAAAAACGTATTACCCAGGAAGCCTGATGTAGTGGTAGGCACGCCGGTCTAGGAGTCTTGGGAACTGTGGTAGGAAATCCGGGCTCTGCTACTAGTTAGTTGTATGACTAGACAAGTCATTTAACCTGCATCTGTTTCTCTATTTGTAAACGGGATAATAATCCCCTGTCTTCCAAACTAGTAAACAATGGTGCAAATGTTCTCTCTAAAATGTCAGACAGTTGGCTGGGGGAATGTTTTGTTCCTGGGTAGTTGTTCTGGAGGGTTTCTGAGGACAAGAAATTAAGCAAGTCTTATTTTGACCCTGAAGAAGTGAAAAAAGAGCAGCTAGAAATAGTGTGGATACACTTGGTTTCCTTTTTGTAGATGTAGCTCTTTTATCCTCTTCACCCGGGGTGTGGTTAACTGGAGAGGAAAAGGTGGGGTACAGTAGGTGATAAAGGTAGCCAGAACTGTCAGCATTAATGAATAGCGTAAGTGATAACGATCTTGAAAATTCAACTAGTTTCTTGTCTGATAAGTACCTCTATATCTATATTTACAGACATCCTTATACATAGGTATAGATGTAGACATATGCATACATACAAACAAAAACTGATAGCTTCAGGCTCTTCCCTTTATACCTTGTAAAGTTGGAGGAACTTCAGTAACCTAGGACCGACTCAGTGTTCATAGGAAGTTACCTAATTGAAAAGGTCTGGGCTCAGTGACTGCTAGTAAAGGAAATTGACAAGAGTACTCTTTCATTATGTGTTCTTTTTCATTTTGGTCTGATTTACGTGCTACACTGGGTCTGTTCTGTGTCTGTGGTTTTCTTTTTGTTTTTTTTTTTTTGCAGTACGCGGGCCTCTCACTGTTGTGGCCTCTCCTGTTGTGGAGCACAGGCTCTGGACGCGCAGGCTCAGCGGCCGTGGTTCACGGGCCCAGCCGCTCCGCGGCATGTGGGATCTTCCCGGACCGGGGCACGAACCCACGTCCCCTGCACCGGCAGGCGGACTGTCAACCACTGCGCCACCAGGGAAGCCCTGTGTCTGTGTTTTAATTCCACCAATAGTCACTAAG
>NW_020171994.1:1094556-1121454 GCF_003031525.2 Neophocaena asiaeorientalis asiaeorientalis
ATTTCTTTGATTTCGTTTGTGTTAACCCTATTGTACATGACAGTGCTCTGTCACTGTAGGTACCCAGTAAATTATATAGCTGAGAAATGATTAGTTATTTCTGGTATTACAACAAGATCTTGTAAATAAACATGACAAACTTGTTGGTTGAAGTCCTGAACTTTCTAGGTCAATCTCGAAAAAGGAAGTTATATGACTGCCATAGCAAAATTCATAGGCATATTATATATAAGTGGGTGGGCCTGTTGGAAATTGGATGAGTAATCCCACTTCAAAGAAGTAACATACAAAGGCTGTAGCTCTATGCTCTCCAACTGTGGGCCTCCAACCACGTACAGTGTCACCCGAGATGCTTATTAAAGATTCATATTTCTCAGCCCTGCTCAGATCCAGGTATCCATATTTTAACAATCACCCCAGATGATTCAGATGCATACTAAAGTCTAAGAACAACTCTAGCCTGTAACCTGAAGTGGTCACACACACACACAAACACACACGTTGTTACCTCCAGTAATTCTATGGGAAAACACAAAACAGCAAGTGAAATGACATGTCCATTCCTAGCAAGAAGAGGAAGCTAGTCCTCCATTATGCATCAGACAACTGGAAGCATACTGGCATTTTCTTTCTTTTGGTGATATATTCTTGGCAGTTTGTCGTGGCTCATTTGCAATTATGGTCTGTCTCTTTTGAAACCCCGAGACAGTTCGCCAGCATTTTATTTTTAACAACAATTTCTTGAATCTCTTAGGAACAGTATTTGTAGGACTGGCTCAGAAACAACAATCGGGGCCAGTAAGATGTCATACTGCTGCGGTGACGTTTCCTTATCAGTTATGAGCTCTTTTGCCATTACACCATCGTGGAAATGCAAGGCATTAAGTGAAAACCCTGCATTCCTGTAATATTTCATAAGTGGGGATGGCTGGATGGGGTCTTAACGTAGTGAGAGGCGAGATAAAGGGAAGAGAGGCGTTAGCTGGGGCTTGGAGAAGCAGGATGTCTTAGGCAAAGAACGTTAAGATCTCTCTCTATAGGAAGGGCAGTGAAGTCCGAAGATGAATATCTTGAAAGGGCAGCTGGAGGACGACCCGAGGGGAACTTTCATTCTGGGGTGGAGTCCTGGGAAGCGAGCGCAGGTGCGGGAGTGGGTCCGTTCTGCACCTCGCTGAAATCAGGCGCCCGGACCTCCCGAAAACACGCTCAATCACCCGGCCCCGGGGACTGGAGCTGGACCCTGCGGTGAGCCCGCGGGGCGCCGTTAGCCGGCTTAGCTCCCCCGGAGCACAAAAAAAAAACCGGGCCCGCGCCACGCTGCGCCTCGCCCCGCCTCCTCCTCCGCCGGCCCTCCGTGTGTGCGCGCGCCGCTGCGGCTTTTTCTCCGGCCTCCGTGGCGTGCCCCTCCTTGCCCCAGCGCTAGCGGGCACGCGGCCCCTTTCCACCAGCCTCTCGAGTATCGAGTGTTGGCCGGCTGCGGAGACGCCGCAGGCAGCGCCTCTGGTGAGTAACCCCAGCCGGCCGAGGCTCCTGCCCCGGCAACCCGTGCCCTGTCGCTGTGCCGGGGCCCCCGCTCCGGCCAAGCTATCGTCCCACACCTGAGCCCGGAGGAGGTTGAGGGGACGTTTCCATTACCGGAATCCGCTCGCTTTCTTCTGGAGCTCGGGCGTTCTACCCTCCCGCCTCCTCCGGGGCCGGGAAGATTCCCGAGGTCCCGGTATCATCTCCTTTGCTGAGGTCTGGGGTCCTCGAGACCCTGGCCTGCCTCTTCTTGCCGCTCACCGCCCTCCGAGAGCCAAAAGCATCTTCCCGATCGGGGTACTAGGCTTTGCCATGACCCTTTCTTTCCAAATGAGCACATCAGGGGCTCGCCAGACCTCCAAACGACCTTTAGGGCGCTCCTGGACCTCAACTCCATTTTGTCCCCTTCGAGTCTGTCTATATCTGAGAGCTAGGGGATCTCTCTGGCCCTAGAAGCATCCGCCCTTCGAATTTGAGGGATGCCCTAGCTTCCGATATACTCTTAGCTTCCGTATCTTTAGGTAGGTTAGAAAAACGGCTGGTTTCTAGCAGAAACATGCTCTTATTTTTTCCTGTTCTACCTATCTACATCCTTGTCCTCCATGGGTGCTGTATATTTAGCATCAGCTTTATTCACTTCCTCTTCCTCTCATTCGATTGCCCTACAGAAAGAACTGTGGTCGATGTCAATAGCACAGAGAAGAATCGAGGAGAATATGATTCACTGCCTAGCCCCCATTAGGGAGTTACATATTTTAAATAAGACGTCATTTCTTCTCTTCACTCCAGCCATCTCCTCCTTCAAAGGCATTTTTTTTTCACCCTCTTGAAATGACTTTGCTCTAATCGTTTTCACCTTAAAAAAAGAAAATCATCCCTCTAAGAAACGGCGAGATGGAGAATAAGGGCTAAATGGCATTTAAATGAACCCCTTTGAAAAAGTAAGCAGTCTGCTTTATTGGTTAATGGTTTGATCAACGCCTCAGTTTCCTCATTTACAAAAATGAGGATGTTGAACGAAGGTTCCTTCTAGTGTTTTGATCCTAGGACCTCTAAACTCATGCTTAGTAACATGTTGCAGCATAACGGAGATTTAACCTGATGAAATCCTCATTTCCCGGTAGTTGCTTGTTGCTACGTTACTTTTTCTTTTATATTGCCTGTAACAACTAGTTTTACCTGCTCTTGATACATAAGGCTGTAAGCAGAGATCCAATGACTGTACTGTCAATGAGCATATCAATCAGGATTTTAATAGTATGAGGCCTCTTCCTCGGATTGTAATAGAGCTCATCTTTACGATTGAAAAGAAGTGTGAGACTTGTAAGACTCCTGTAATAATTAACACCCTCTCTGCCACTTAGGTGGAGGATGAAACATTAAACTGTTAGTCTGCTCGCACCACAGAATAAAGTACCTTATTGTTCTGATAGGAGAAGTAATTTGACACCTAAAAATCCACAGAAGGTGTAATGCAACAATTAACATCTTGAATAAATTCAATTTTCCCCCTAAAACCCCTATTTTAAAAATAAGAGATTCAGATTAAGATTTTTTGTTTGAGTGTTTTGGGTAGGGGTGGGATGGGTGGAGAAAGGAGAGGCTTGCCCAGTTCAGTGAGAAGAGAAATGAATTAGGACTCCGGAGAGGCTCAGGTGCCAGTTCCAGTGCTAGCTGATTGTATAACCTTGAATAAGTCACTTTACCTCTCTTCATTTTCGCATCTGTCAAAGGGTCTTGATGTTGGCAGAATAATCAGTATATGTCCCCCAATTTGAAAAATACATATATATATATATATATATATATATATATATAAAAGCTAAGGTAAATCCTTAGTTATTTAGAACGTTTTTCTGAAAGATCTGCTTACACTGGTTCCAATCTATATATGCATAATTCTTAATTCATCCTTATCAAATGAATTACTATATGTGGAAGTCTATAAATTGGGAAGCATTTTACAAAAGTCAGGTATTGCTAACTTAAGCTTGCAAGTGAAGGGTGTGCATACCACACTTTATTATTTTTTTTAAACATTCAGGGCTTTTAAGAAATTTGTACGGGAATGTATACATACTGCCTTGTAACTGTAATTGGCTAGGCGCTTGAAAAGAATATGCAGGCATCTCAGTCATTCATTCATTTGTTCGTTCATTCAACTTATCTTGTTCCTCCATCTGTCACGTATTTTGTGCCAGGCCACTAGGATATGATGGTTAAGAAGACAATCCTTACCCTGCAAGGTTTAGTTTTATAGTTCAGGATGGAGGTGATGATGGTGGGAGTTTTGGAGAGACAGTTTGTATGTCAGTTTATTTTTATTAACAACAGTCAAATCAGGGACAGAAGCAAAATCCTGAGGAAGTTAAGGCTCCCCAGGGGAGGAGGAGATAGATGATTGTAGCCTGTAGACTCTCTTCTTGGCATTTCTTTTTTTTTTTTCTTTCCTTGACTTTCAGTTATTGAGACTTTAGCAAAAATGAAAGCTTTATTTTTTCCACTCTTGCTATTGGTTGGTCTTATATATTCTTTATCTTCCTTTCTCTTTTAACTGTTTATTTTAAGATAGTTGTAGTTTCTCATACAATCATAAAAATAATCCCCTTTAATTTCCCCCAGTGGTAACATCTGGCATAACTGTAGCATAATGTCACAAGGAAATTGAGACAGATACAGTCCATCCACCTGATTCAGAGATCTCCAGTTTTACATCCACTCACTTGCGTGTGTGTATTTAGTTCTGTGCAGTGTTACCATATGTGTAAATTCGTGTGACTACCACCACAGTCAAGATACAGGACAATTCCATCACCCCAAAGGTCTCTGATGTTGCCCTTTTATAGCCACAGCCATCTCCCTCCCTCCCTGATCCCTGGCAACGACTGATCTGTTTTCCTTGCCTATAATTTTGTCATTTCAAGAATGGTATACAAATGAAATCATGCGATATGTAATCTTTTGAGATCGACTTTTTTTCACTCAGTGTAATTCCCTGGAGATTCAGGCAGGGAATGTGTCTTGTATCAATAGTTCTTTTTCATTCCTGAGTTGTATTCCATGCTGTGGATGTATTATAGCTTAATCGCTCACCCATCGAAGGACATCTATTTCCCGTATTTTGTAACCTATTATGAATAAAGCTCCTATGAAAAATTGTGTACTGGTTTTTGTATGAACATAAATTTCCACTTCTCTGGGATAGTTGCCCAAGAGTGCAATCGCTGTTCGTATGGTAGTTGCGTGTTTAGTTTTATAAGGAACTGCCGAACTGCTTTCCAGAGCGACTGTGCCATTTTACATACCCCCGCCCGTGCCCCAGCAATGCATGAATTGTGCTCATCCTTGCTAACACTTGGTGTTGTCACTATTTTTTATTTTAGCCATTCTGATAGATATGTATATAGTGATATCTTGTCATAGTTTTAATTTGCATTTCCCTGGTGGCTAATGATGTTGAACATCTTTTCATGTGCTTATCTGCCATCTCTGTATTTTCATCAGTGAAATGTGTGGTCATGTCTTTTGTCCATTTTCTTTTTTTTACTGTTGAGTTCTGAGAGTTCTTTATATATTCTTAATACTAGTGTTTTGTTGGCTACATGGTTTGCAAATATCTTCTCCCATCCTGCAGCTTGCCTTTTCGTCGTCTTCACAGGGAAGTTTCGCAGAACAAAAATCTTTAATTTTGATGAGGTCCAGTTTATCAATTTTTCCTTTTATGGATCATACCTTTTGTGTTAAGGGGTCTTATGTACCTTTGTTATTTAATTTTATTCCTTGCTGTTCTGTATAACATCCAGTACTTCTGTAAGCAGTGTGAATATTTTTTTCTTTGAGCAATCCTGGAGCTCAGATGTATTCTTTGAACTAGTGGTCTTGGTGGCTTACAGTGTGTGTACATACTCATACATGCTCTCACTATATTAAAATGGCTGCCATCCTTTTGTGCCTTAAAATATAATTTCTGCCTTACCAGGCAGTCAAATGAAACATTAAAATTAATATTTTAAAATTAAGTAGACACGTCATATGCCAAGGAGATTTTTGGTTTCACTTTCTAATTTTAAAATATTTTGGCAAAACTGTATAGTTTCTAATCAACATTTGTGGTAAGTAGTCCAAAGAAAAAAAATCGTGTTCTCATTTAAATGTACTTTGAAAGTCTGCTTCTGCATTTTAAGTAGTGAAGTTACGAATGTGATGATAGATTTAGTAGGCTTTTGCTACTCAGAATAGTGAATAGAAGACTGTTGAATTTGTCTGTCTAGACTGCATGTTTTTCTTTTATAGTAGCTACTTAATGTTCATTTTAATTATCTTTTAGAATAAGCATTAGTTTTAAGGTGACTTACAGTGTTATATTTTGAAAAATATATGTGCTCATATTATGAGAACTTACAGGAAGAGCTTAGTGATTGATTTTTAGAGTATTCATTTCTGTAAGGTGGTACTGAAATTATTACTTGTCCCTTCAGTGTCACCATATTTGCTCAAATAAGTGTATAGCCAGGGTAGTGGATTTGCAAAAGATCAATCATTGGTATAAGACAAGGGCTGGTAAAATACTGCCGGTGGCCAAATCCTGCCCACCACCTGTTTTTATGAATACATTTCTGTTGGAATACGGGCACATCCATTCATTTATGTATTGTCTGGCTGCATTCAAAATACAATGGCAGAGTTGAAACAGAGAACTTATGACCCTAAAAGCCAATTTACTCTCTGGTAAATTTTACACAAAAAGTTTGCCCAGAGGTAACGCAACCTTAAAAATTATTGAGTTTCTATGTTATAAAGGAAATTTGACAAACTTTACCTTGACTTTTAGTATCTTTTAGGTATATTTCCATGGGAAATTGTGGTTCAGAACAGTGTATTCATTTTCTTTAACTAAGTCTGAAGGCACTGTGGTCTAGGAGCAGCATTAAGGAATGGATAGAGAGTTGGGAAGGTTGATGTTGTTGTTGTCGTCAAGTGTGGAGTATTTCAGTGTGAATGTCAATCTACAAGTATGGCAAATAGTGAGATTCAGAAGCAGGCCTGTCCAGTTGCGATGTCCTTTGGAGATCCTGCTGTAAGCCAGAGCGGTAACGACAGAGCCAGTTATGGCAGCACTGTTGCTCCTGCTCCCAAAACTTCTGTGAACGCTCTGCGGCATGTGGGATCTTCCCGGACCGGGGCACGAACCCGTGTCTCCTGCATCGGCAGGCGGACTCTCAACCACTGCGCCACCAGGGAAGCCCTGTGATCTTTAAATACATAGTAGTTTGAGCCTAATAAGCTGACCTTAAGACTGGCTGGTTTGTTACTTTGTTTGCACAGCTTCCTTTCGTACATTAGAAGTTCACACTTTAGTTCTTTTAAACGTCCTACCTACAAGTAATGTTGAAAATGGAAATTGAGTTAGCACTGTGGGCTGTATATTTGGAAAGAAATGGATCTCAGCCTCACATCATACACAAAAATACATTAAGGATGTATTTAAAAAATTTCTGGAAAGCACAAGACACCATAACAAAGTTAAAAAGGCATATGACAGACTGGGGGGAAATAACTTCTACATATGCAGTGGAAGCTTTTATTGACTTTTACTTAACTGACTCACCATATTAAATGATACTCATTTCTTTCGTAAAATACACTGTGCACTGAACACTTGCTATTAGTAGGTTGGTCTCAGGTAAGCCAGGCTTATGGACCCACCAGTACAACAGATGCTTTTATTACTGAACCTATATATGCTCGTTGTTCTTGTTTTTGTAAATATGTAATTTATTTTCATATTTTATAATGTGATACAGTCTGAGTAGTGGGGAATTGAAGTTCTTACTGAAAATTTACATATGAAATGATATGGTGTCTGGTATTTGCTTCAGATTATATGAGGGTTGAGGTACGGAGTGCATAGAGATGTGAAAGAAATAAAATTCAGCACGTATAGATAATTGTTGAAGCTGGGGGATAGGTTTATTATAACAAAACAAATGGTATGCTTTGGAAAGAGTTGATGAAAGCATGTTATTACTGTATAATTAGGTGTGGGTAAGACAATGATAAAAGATTTGTATAAAATAAATATAAAAATCTGAGGGGTTCTCTACTCATAGTTCCTTGCAAGTGTCTTTTAAGTTCTTTGAAGTTATACATTAAGAATTCAAATTAAATTTCTTTACAATCCATGGGCCTGGAGTTAAAGAAAGGTCTTGGCTTCTTGGCCCCTTATCAAAAGTTTGACAAATGAGCGTACATTTACCACTGATAAAATGAAGATAAAATGAAATGTTTGTCATGTGCATATTTTCTTATGACTGTTCACCTTAGTTGACCTTTTCAATTAGCTAATCAAGTGTTCCAAATACCGTTAGATAAAAAGGTTTCTACTGTGTAATATCTATGATATGTAAAGAGCTCCTACAGATCAATAAGAAAAAGGCACCTGTTAGAAAAAGTGGCGCAGGGTTATGAATTGGCCTTTCACATAAGAAGAGATTGAAATGATGATTAAAAAAGAAAAGATGCTCAAAGTCATTCTAGTAATTAGGGAAATGAAAACCTTTTTTTTTTTTTTTTTTTTTTTTACCAAATACATTGGCAAAAACTATAATATCCACTTTTTGAAAGAAATGGGCACTCTCATACACTGTTAATGAGAGTGCAAATTGTGTAGCTTTTTGATAGAGGGCACCAAAATCCTCTCATTTTTTAAATATGCATATATTTTGGCCCAGCAATTTTGTAGGAAGCTATTCTAAGGAAATATCTGCACATTTGTATAAAGATGCATACAAGATTTCAATGCAGTGAAACTGGTCATAACAGTGAAAACTTCGCAGCAACCTAAATGTGCATCAGAAGGGGAATGTTTTAAATAATGGCATGCTGTTCTGTGGAATAACATGGGGCTATTAAAGGAAAGAAGCCCTTCAGACCTATATAAACCGATGCAAGAGTTCCAAAATATGTTGTTAAAGGTGGGGGGGGGGCAGAGGAGGGAGTTATAGAACAGTCCGTATACCATGATTCCACTTATCTAAAAGAACAAAACCTTACCATGCGTATGGATAATACAAAAAAGTGTGATTGATACGCACCACAAATGGTTATCTCTAGGGCAAAAGGGAGTGGTTTTAGAGGAAGGCAGTATAGAGATACTTATACATTTTACCCTATACAACTCTACAATGCATTTTAATTTATGATTACTATTTTGATACTAATTATACAGATTCATCATATGCAACATTACACACTGGAGGATAATTACAATGCGATTCTGAAATGGAGTGAATGCCTTGTATTTAGACAGCACTCAGGTAGTTTTTAAAAATAATTTTCTCCCTTTGTTAAAGTAGTATTTGTATTGTCTAACTTTTCTGCACTGAAAATATGAGTGTAAAGAAGAATAAGAGCACCACAATCCCATACCCAGGGAGATCTATTGTCAACTTCTGGGTACACGTTTGTGTACACACATGTTTGGATGCTTGCATGCACACGTGTGCACACATACGTATCTTCTTTCTACAAAAATGGGTTCTTACTGTGCATACCTATTTGTAATTTGCTTCCTTTAACTTTATACTGTGAGCATTTTTCACATTTGGTAACTCTGAATAAGTGAAAAAGACATCTTGGTGGGAAGAAGAACAACACTGTGCCATGTAAGTATAGTGTTCCACTTAAAACAACTGGTTTCTAGGACAAACTATAATCTTAAAGTCATGGCCACCAAAAGTAAATAACCAAGGAACTAAAAAATCCTCAATGTTAAACCAGTTCAGTTCTGTTTGGAATTTATGCACATGTTGTTTAAATTGTAGTTACTAGTAATGATGTATAAGTGCAATGTTTTAAAATGTCATTAGGAATCTTTTGGGTGGGGTTTGGTTTTAATGAAGATTTTAAAACTGAGCTTGAACGGTTATTTTGGTTCAAAGAAAAACCAACCGGTCTAATTTTTGGTAAATGTGCGGGCTTAGTTGTGTTCTTTCACAACTTACAAAAGTAAAGAAAATCTAGGTCTCTGTGGCAACATGAATCTTTGTGTATGGTAACTCAGTCTGTAGTATATAAAATTGTACATTAGGAGAACTGTGTTTGATTTGGACAAGTATGTACGTATTCTGCTCGCATGTCCTCTAGAAGCATTTATTGAGCACATCCGCCCTAGGCTCATTATAACCTTTTCTGGGTTTATGCTGTGGGACTTAGAGGTGAAAAGACCTTAGTTTATGATGAATTCAATAGAGTATTTAACAAAAGAAGATTCTACCTTGTAGACAATGGTGTTAATGTGATGGCCTAGCGTAGCTGCTCATATTTTTGTTATGGCGATTGAGATAGCATCGCTGCTCTCCAAGGCTGTGCATCTTGTGCATTTTGGCCTTTCTGGAATTGATTTCACAGCAAGAGGATTTTTCTTTCATAGGCGCTGTGAAGTTAGCAGATTTTATGTGGGAGTCAGAATAGAGGTTTCCCATTTCTCACTTGATTGATGACAGGGACATGTGAGATGAGGCTAGTAACAGAGGTATTGAAAATATTTATGGTGGCTTCTAGTGGTTGTTAAGGCAGTGGAAGGCATGGTGAAATACCTGTTTTCTCTTAGGTATCCTGTTTATTACCTTCAATATGTGCCTAAAGCATTTTAATACTACAAAAAAAGTAATGATAGGGTTTTGAAGGACCACTCCCCTGGGGGTACCCGAGTGGTGAGTCATCAGAGAAAGCCTGCAGAAATGGGCAGAGCTGCTCCTGCTGAAATGGTGATCATTCGTTATTCTCAGAATATGTTAGTCATTTCTGCTTCTCAAACGAACTGAAAGCTGAACATTTCCCGCAGACAGGAAACAGGAACTTGGTTGAATGAGCTTAAAGTTCAGTTATGGCTTTGGAAACAGAAGAGAAGACAGAACTAGCGCTAGTATCTCATGGGACGCATCCAAGTAAAAGATGCTGTGTTCCCCATGACCACTGAAGATACTAAGTTGAGACATAGCTTAAAAGAGTAATTGAAAAATCATCACTTGACTGGGGGGTAGAACTGGGCAGAACTAGCCATAAACAACTGTCAGATGAATGTGTTTCAGACAAATAGAGCAGAAAAGAGAAGAGCAGGCTAGGATAATGGTATTCTTGTACTTGGAACGACAGAGACCTTCAGGATTTGGTGCAAGGTTAGTTTAGTATGGTTTAAAGCCTTTGGTGAAATACTTGGGATTCCGTTTGTGCCCAGGCCCTTCCTTACAGGAGTAGGTTAGAATTTCTGTGATGCAGGTGGTTTCCATACTCTGGAAACTAGAAAAGTCATGGTTCAGGCTCACTGTTTGGTGAATTACAGCAACCTGCAGATGGGAAGCTGTGTAGTGTTTATTTCCCCCAATAGAAAGAAATGTCAGTATTAGCATATTCATTCAAATATAGTTACACATTTTACATTTTCAAGCAGAATGACTGAACTCGTAAGGACATTATATAACACAGCTTTTCCACCAGAAAATTTTGGATTCCTTTGTTAGATTTTTTTTTTTTTTTTGATTTTGTATTTAGTGTCAAGTATAAAGGCCAGGGTTTTTATGTGGAAGCAGGTTTTTAATTTATGTACATATTTACATTAATTTGAATATTCTCTTGATCACCAAGAGATTGTTGAATATTAAACTGTTAGTAAGGGAGTAGCTTTCTTTAGGAAGTATCCTCCAAAGAATTTACTTCTTTACAAGTAATTTTAGAAAAGACAACTGTAAAATTGAAACTTCCCTGGTGAATCTCCCACCTTTTTTTTTTTTTTTTATCACGGGCCCAGCCGCTCCGCGGCATGTGGGATCTTCCCGGACCGGGGTACGAACCCGCGTCCCCTGCATCGGCAGGTTCACTCTTAACCACTGCGCCACCAGGGAAGCCCCCACCTCCTTTTTTAATCCATGTTTTGAAATGGAGTTCCCCAACCTCACTTTTAAGCCTTTCTTTTATGGCCTGAGTAGAATTGAATGAGGGGTGATCCTCAACCCCAGAAGTACAAAGTGTTCATTGGGGTTAAAAAGATACTTGTACTTGCCCTGCCGGCTGACTTGAATCCTAGCTCAGTAGGGTCATTCTGGAGTCACTGTAAGCCTAAGGGCTCTGCAAGGGTAGAAGAATATTCTACCTGGCTCTCGGAGGAAGAATATTCCAGTGCTCAGATAGCTTCCCGATCTCTGTCTTGTCTCAGTGGTACCCTGCATTTGAGCCGTTGTTATTTGGTTATATGAAATGTTTGTGTGGAGTGATTGGCCTGTGATTGCAGTGATATAGTACATGTGGTGCAATGGGAGAGTCATTCCTAACTTAACTTTCAGACAGCTCATCTTTTTCTCAAAAAGCCCCTAACCCTAAAGATTGTAGGGTTTTTTTTTCACCTCTTAGGGAGAAAGTGCTTCCTTACAATCTAGCTTCAAATTGTCCTCAACTGAGGAAGACTATTGACCACCTCCCTCCCTGCCTTTGACTGAAGGGTCATGTTGCTTAGGGCACTGCCCACAGGAAAGAGGAGGTCAGTGCTGTACTAGGGCATGACCAAAGGAGTGAGAGTTGGCCATGAACATATGGTCTCTAGCCAGAGTGTACCTTGAGTTTTGAAAACTAGGAATCTCAACTCCAGTTTGTTCTTTAGAGACATATTTTAAAAACAAGCTGTAGCCTGTTGGGTCCCTAAGCTAAGAGTGTGTTGAGAAGCCTTGCAGTGTTTAATCTGATATCACAGTCTCTGGTGGAAATCTGCAAAAGTGAGTCAAAACTCTGTGTTTTTCCAAAGACAGGATTGTTGTTATGAAACACATATATGTTACTTTAATGACTTTGATGAGATGGAAGCAACTCGTTTTGAAGCAGCTAATTTTGGCTGAAAGAATTGCTTTTCAACCTAGAGTTGATTTCTTTAATTTTGCATCATTCCTAGCTAATGTGACACTAAGGTCATTTTATTTGTCTGGTCTCTTCTAGATGTCATAACATTTTGTCATGAGATCATGAGAAAATGCTTCTTCTGCTTTGAGACGAGTGATTAGGAGTCTGTTTAGGATGGAAAATCAATTCTTAGATTTGTTGCCTCTGCTGCTGACCTCTGCCTCCTGTGTGAAAGAAAATCGATGATGTTTCAAAGTCATACAGTTACATATATGGGTTGCATAAAATTGTTCTGTGGAATGAGCTAAACTTTTAGAATTTGAGTTTGGTACTTGGCCAGATCCGGGGACATGTCCTGCGATTGCTAGACTTTTTTTTTTTTTTTTCTTGATTTTACCGGCAGTAGCCCATTGCTGATGAAAGATCAGGATGTTGCCTGGACGTGGCACCAGGCGCCGAACCTCAATGCCTTTCTCTTCTACTTTCAGACATAGCAGCCCTGGAAACCATAAGATCGAGGTGCTGGAAGCATTCTGATAATCCCTTTTCTTATTCTTTAAAAATCTGGCCTGTTGCTGTCACACAACCATCAGGCCTCAAACAGAGAACGTTTGTTTTCAGAACCTCCTCTGTGTTGACCTTAGTTTTGCTTTTGAAGAAGAGTAAGCAGCAGGTTGCTCCGTATAGTACATGAGAAAGAGAACCGCCTTTACCTTTTACTGCTGCTCACAGTTTGCAGATGCTTCCAGGAGGATTGAATTATAACCTAATTTAAAGATGATGTATTTTCGCTTAACTATACACAGAAATAACTGCAAAGGGATGTCTTAAAAGCAAATTACACATTGTAGGTACAGCAGAAGTTAAATGCTTTAGGGATAAATGGGTGATATCTGCTGGTCGGAAATATCAACACTGTTGAAGTTACAGCAAGTTTCTTGGCTGACGTTTTTATGGGGACACATAACTCCCCTTCCTTAAACAGTGTTTCATTGAGATGGGAAAAAGACTTCTGCTCTGCTTGGGAGTTTTTAGAACACTGGTACTTCTCTTTAAATCTGTTTTTGAAATTCTTGTTTTGGATCTCATCTTCTGCAAAAGTGCCTTATATTGACACATTGTCAATACTCAAGTAATGAAACCTACAAGTAAGGAAACCTACAAGTAAGGAAACCCCCGTTGTGTGTGTTCTGCAGTGGAACTAACCTATACCAAATTTTACTCTTGCTGGAGGAGGAGTATAACCAGAAGGTTATAACCTGTTTGTAACAGATGGATAGTAGTCTGCAGATGAAATTGATCCAGACCTTTTAGTTTTCTGTTTGTGTTTTTAGCTCTGCATTGTCCTTTCCTTTATTCCTTTTCAGAACCTCACTTTCAGGCTTTGCATAATTTTCCTTGCCCTAATATTTAAAGGAAATTTTAAAAAATCCATTTTGAGCAAGACAGCTGGTACCTAAGCATTAACAGGTATAACTGGATAATCCCAGAGGGTAGCTATTATTATTGACTTTTTTAAAAAGTCTGGTTGGGCTATTATTATAGGGTTGAGGATTGGCTCATGGGTATCCCTCTTTTCCTATTATACGTATATGTCTGCTCTCTGTTAGTCTCATGTCCTCTTAAAATATTGTCTATTGAACAGTAAGCTCCAGAAGGAGTGGGCTTGGTAAATGCTCATTGAATTTTTCTTGAACGAACACATGTGCATGTACCTGTAGCTGCCCAGGATTTGGGAAACTAAATTTAAAAAAATTTTACAGATGGGGCTTCCCTGGTGGCGCAGTGGTTGAGAGTCCGCCTGCCGATGCAGGGGACACGGGTTCGTGCCCCGGTCCGGGAAGATCCCACATGCCGCGGAGCAGCTGCGCCCGTGAGCCATGGCCGCTGAGCCTGTGCGTCCGGAGCCTGTGCTCCGCAACGGGAGAGGCCACAGCAGTGAGAGGCCCGCGTACAGCAAAGAAAAAATTTTACAGATGAAAAGGGTGGTTACTGGCTATACTTATTTTTAATTTTTTTCCCTCAAATGTCCTTATGGTGGTTAGTCTTCAGCAGTGATGATTACAAAACCAAAGAAAATAGAGACTCAACCTTTTGTTTCCTGCTTCAGTGAGCCTATGCCCAATAGGATAACATCACTTTCATATTATGAAAGTCACTGCATATGTCATTAAGTCTTTACAACTTTCGGTTGTCATGCTAGAAGGCGTAGCTTCTTCCAAGACTTCTTTCTACCAAAGAAGTTTTATTCCACCATATTCTTGTTTAAATGTAGGAATCTCTTAACCAAATGGATTTTTTCTTCTGGATTTAAAAAATGTGATCTTAATACATGGCTTATTTCTTTAAATAAATGTTTCATTTTGGAATAATTTTACATTTACAATGAATTTGTAAAGATAGTTCAGAGGTCCTGGATATTTTTCCCCAGCTCCCCCTAATGTTAACATTTTACGTAACAGACACTGGTGCAGTACTCTAGAATTTATTTGGATTTCCCTAGTTTTACTACCAAAGTCTTTAATTTTTTTCCTGTTCCAGGATCCAAAATTGTTATACATTTTTATTTTAGAAAACATGTATGGATAAAAAAACAAAACAAAGTACGGGTAGTGCCCCTACGCAGAGACAACTATTGAGATTTTTTAGTATATATCCTTCCATATCCCCCAAACGTTTTTGGATTCCCCCCAAAAACAAAATGTGTTTTATATACTGTTTTGTAATTTGCTTTTTTACACTTAATATAGCTTTTAAATTTTTTGTGAACATCTTCCCATGTCTTCTATTTTTAATGTAGTTTAATCTAGTCCCTATCCTTATTTATTTGTTTATTTATTTGGCCATGCCAGTGGCTTGAGGGATCTTAGTTCCCTGACCAGGGATTGAACCCAGGTCCTTGGCAGTGAAAGCGCCAAGTCGTTAGTACCCACTGGACTGCCGGGAATTCCCTGTCCTTAGTTATTTTTTTCCATTTCTTTGTTCAGTTAATTCTTCATGATTTAAGGCCAAACTATGCGGGTGTTCTCAACGTTTCCCCCCCCACAACAAACCTGAGAAATAGGACACTCCTATCAGTAACAATGGCTCATTAACCCAGTGATTCTAAATATGTGTGTATTAGGTTGAACCATTTGAAATTGCTATATTTTTGTATGTAACAGCTTTTCAACTATTGGCAATTTTATGTGGTTCAACCTAATAGTTTAAAAAAGCTTTCTAGGTCATTCTGATCCCTTTCCTCCATTCTCACTCCACTGAGAACCCCTGGCCTCTCACTCTACTGAGAATCTCTGCATTTAGAATGGTGAGCTGACTCTGAAACATTTCACCAGGCAAAAATGTTGACAAATCACCTTCCAGGTGTCTCTGATAAACACAACATCCTTAAGACTTATGCCTATGTTGATGACATATGCAGAGAACTTGAACTCCGGTGAATTGCATCTGTCCATCAGCATGTTGAAAATAGACTTCTGAGCATCCAGCCTAAGCTCTGGAAAATACAGGCTGACTGATGGCTCTGAGTCCTGGTTCTGTATCTATATCGGATAGCCAGGGGCACTGGCGCCACCCAGTGGTACCTTGTAGACGAGCAGCTGATGTTGCTCTTACCTCTACTTTCACTTTTTTCTTTCTTTCCTCTTCTCCCATGTTTATGGTCTCACCTTCCTTTTCTTTTCTCCATCTGTACCAATTGCAGTAACGGGTTTCATTTAGCCCAGCTGATGAGAATCAGAGCGCTACACTAGCCATATAATTTTGCTGTGATATCCTTATTTAAGTAAAGGCTTTGGAATATGAGACATGAAATCATACGTGTAAACATACTGAGCAGACTGTTATTCGCTCTGCTTATGAAGTCATGATTCCTACCCAGAATGGGAGTAAAATTTGTACTCTGCCAGAATGTGGCCCATCTTGTGTTTAATTTCAAACTTGTCAGTGTATGAGAGTTAGCACGCCTATGTATCTCAGATGTGAGGAGGCATACATACATAGAGTGAAAGATTTAACTGGGAAATCATTCTTTGGTTTCCTTCCTCTTTAGTATGACTTGTTATTTCAGTCAAGAACTATTTAGTAAGCGCCTGCTGTGTACCTGTACTGTGCTAGGTTCTGGGGATTATAGCAGCGATGGGGACAGAGATGACTTCTGTCTTTAAAGAGCTTACAGCCCAGCTGGGGAACAGAAACTTGAACGCGTTTAGGTGCTGTGCTGGGAGAGGAAACAGCAGAGGCACCTGACGTAAAGCGGGCAAGGCTGTTTAGAAGCGTCATTCAAACTGAGACCTAAAGGAAGCCAGGAAAAGGGAGAAGAGAATGTTCTTGGCAGAGAGAAAAGGATGTGCTAGATGCAGAGGTGAGAGATTAAGCTTCGTGCTTTTGAGAACCTGAAAGAAGTTTGTGATGGCTCGGGCTGTGAGATCAACTCATTTATAAGTTTCACACCAGTCCCGGGAGGTAGGAGTAGTATTCCCTCCATGTTAGAGTTGTAGCAGAGGTGCACAGAACTTGCCCGAGGTCGCCCCACTCTAGTAAGTTGTAGCGCCAGGAACTGGACCCAGGCCGTCTGGCTCCACCACTTTGGCAAAAACTGGGTACAGCCTCTTCCAAGAACTGGAGCTTACAAATAATGTGAAAAAGTCCTTAAGCTTACAGCATCTGGGTTAGCCCGGAAAGTCTCGGGTTTGCTTTAGTCTTTTATCATTGATTGGGAATCAAATACCTCATTTGATGTGCAACTCTATGGTTGCTAACCCATATTTTCCAGAAAATCATAGATGGGAAGTTGTAATTGGTCGTATTTTTAAAAAATGAATGTAAGGTATGTATTTCCCACAAGGCTAGAATTTTTGTTTGCTTGCTAAAGTTGATTTGGCAATATCCCTTTCTCTGACTTAGGTTAAGTTAGTGAAAGGGTAAACACAACTTCTTAAATAGGACTATAGTCTTTAAAAGTCATATGAATTAAAAACCTATTCATGGAGATATTTTCTTACAACAGATCTGATTTGTCCTTTATGTACTTAAGTGTGTGCTTTGTAAGATGAGGAATTGACTTCAGTTTGAAATTATTAATTAAAGTTTAAGTCTAGATTTTAGAAGTTGGGTTATAAATACTCAGTTGTATATAAACTATTTAAGATTGTTGTAATTTGATATCGTTGAAACACTTGGAATAAAAAGTTGTGTGTGTGTGTGTGTGTGTGTGTGTTAGATGGCACAAAGCTGGTTGTTTCATTTATTTTCCCATTTGTATATGACTGTGGATTCAGTCAGGACTTAGTACTTGGAAGTGTCTTTCCAGTAGTGAAGGTAGGCTTTTGCTGATGTAGCCACACATTCTTGCCTTGTTCTCCGTGCGACCAGAGTTAGGGTTATTACTGGGGTCATCATTACGGATGTTTTTGCAAAAAGGCGGGGGGACACTCTGATAAGAATTACTCTGGGACAACATGTATAAACCAGGGGACGGACCTAGGCAAGCTGGGAAATTTCCAAGTACTAAGTCAGTCGGGTTGAGCCAGTGCTTCTGAAGCTAAGCTCACAAATTGAGGTAACCAGCAGCCACAGGTAGCTTTCCCTTTACTTTGGAGTAAAACCATTAATTTTCCAGTAACTGTATTATCGTATATCGCAGTGGAATTGTATGTGTAGCAGCTGTGTTCCTTTTAGAAGTTTGAGCATTGTGAACTCAGTGCTGCTAGGCCCTGTCGAGGTTATTGCAGGACACAGAGCTGTGTGGGCCTTACAGGAAGTGAGATTACTTAATGATACTTTACTGTTGCCTGAAACATTTTGAAATGAAAACTTTGAGGGAAAGAAATGATTCAGCCTTTTCTGCCTCCTACTGCTTTTTGAAGTCAGCTAGTACACATTAGTAAGCTGATACCACAGTTGATTGGAACATCTGAAGCAAGACATTCTTAGGTAAATGATATCCTCTAAAGTTCTGAGTAGTTGGTCCCAGAGTTCAGGTTGTAAACAAGTGGGTACTGATGGAGAGCTGACTTCTGAAATCCCCTCCCTTCACCGTCCCTCTCATCCCCTGTGTGGTAAGCAAAGAAGGGATACCCAGTTGGTGCCTTTTGCCCATGACGCCTTCATCTGGGAGGCCTCAGTTCCCATTGGGCTGGGTCTGGTTAGCTGAAAAATGGTTTCCTTGTGGGGCAGAGGAGTGCCAGTATGACTCTTCTCATACCTATTAAATCTTAGGCTGGTATCATCTGGCATTTGAGTTCCTGTTTGTTTTAATAGGATAAGTGAGTGGAACTCTGGGCTTCAAGGAAATTATTGATATAGTATTTCCATCTGTATGGAACCCCTCATGATTATCTGGCTTTTTGATATTGTCTATTCACTTGCCAGTAGTAGTCAATTTTTGTTAGTCGCATTTTGACAGAGGGTACCACGGGGATGCTTAGTTTTAGGAAGCATTTAACATTGTAGTTATAGCAAGAAAAAAACCCCACTCATTTTGTCTCGCTTCATAGATCATATTACATGAGCGAAAGAAGTTTATTTTACTTTGAGTCTAGTTTAAACACATAAGTGTCAAATCTTCTTTCCGTAGTGAGGTTGAAGTCAACTTTTGGCTCCTTTTGTAGCATCTCTTTACCACGTGAACAGGGCCAAATGCCTTAAGGGCCATACTCATTGTCACTTATCAACACACACATATATACACAGACACACGCCAGAATTCGTTGAGACTGGTGCTATATTTTCTACTTATGTATTGAATGATAAAAGTAATGTGTTCACTGTAGAAGTTTTAGAAAATGTAGGGGAAAATAGAAGGACAAAACTAAAAATCACCTATAATTCTACAACCCAGAGATTAACATTTCAGCTTGTAGCCTGCATATATTTGGTTAAGTTGCATCTTAAACCAATTTCACTTCATATATCTTGACCGTTTTCTCATATCCTTAAATATCTTTGACAACACTGCACTTGATGACTGTGTAGTATTCAGTCATAAGGATACATCATTATTTTACCAATCTCCTCTTGGGCATTTGATGTTGTTTCTAGTTTTTCTGTTATTTATATCACAGTGGTGACTATTGTCTACATTTTTTTTGTGTGTGCATCTCAGACTATTTCCTTAGGATATTCGTAGAAGTAGAGAGTGAAATTATTCGGTCATGAGTTATGTATGACTTCAAGTGTCCGGATGCCTATTGCCAAATTGCTTTCTATAAAGCTTGTACCAATTTACACTTCTGTCAACAGGATAAAAAGTGCCTTTCTGTATACATTTGGCAACAATGAGTAATTTCTTTATTCTTAATTGGCACTACTTTTGATGGATCCCCAGTGCATTGCTGTCTGTTTCAGCAAATAAAAATTATTCCTGGCAGAAATGAAAGTGGGGGATGTAATATTATAAACAGTAGTACTACAACGAACTGGCGGCCCCAGATACTTTGAGAATTGTTGAAGCAGGCCATATTTTAGCTCTAAGAGTCTGTGTTTCTAAAAATATATTTTTCCTTTTCAAGTAGTTTATCAATCTCATCTTTAATGTAGAGAAAAATGCTAATACTTTTCTTCTAAAATTATTGCTTCACGAACTGTACTTTGCTGTACAGCAGAAACTAACACAACACTGTAAAGCAACTATATACTCCAATAAAAATTAATAAAAAATTATTGCTTCATGAGTGCTTACTGTTCATTACGTTAGTGCTTTCTGTATGTATATTTATTGAGTCATGCCTTTGAAAACAAAATGTAACTTCTGGCAAAAATAGTCCAAGTTTTTGGAACATTTGGTTTGTTACACAGCAGTAATTTCTGGTCAGGGTCTCTTAAATTAACAGATACTTCTTTCAACTATTATTCAGTTCTTTAGTATTTTAGTAAAGGCCTTGTGAATTCGGAATCACCCATGTATCACCATACTGCTTGAGTAAACTTGGAAGGAAGAGATTTGGTAAGTCCAGTGTTTGATATTATGCAATCGATTTGTCCAACACATTTTCTAAAATCAGTATCATAAGATTGCTGGTCCTAGAGGGCAGACAGCAGAAGCAAGAAGAACCACAATCCTGCAGCCTTTGGAACAAAAACCACATTCACACAAAGATAGACAAGATGAAAAGGCAGAGGGCTATGTACTAGTTGAAGGAACAAGATAAAACCCCAGAAAAACATCTAAATTAAGTGGAGATAGGCAAGCTTCCAGAAAAAGAATTCAGAATAATGATGATTCAGGACCTCGGATAAAGAACGAAGGCAAAGATCGAGAAGATGCAAGAAATGTTTAACAAAGACCTAGAAGAATTAAAGACCGACATATGGTCACAGGAACATACATATCGATAATTACTCTAAACGTGAATGGATTAAATGCTCCAACCAAAAGACGCAGGCTTGCTGAATGGATACAAAAGCAAGACCCATACGTGTGCTGTCTACAAGAGACCCACTACAGACCTAGGGACACATTCAGACTGAAAGTGAGGGATGGAAAATGATGTTCCATGCAAATGGAAATCAAAAGAAAGCTGGAGTAGCAATACTCATGTCAGATAAAATAGACTTTAAAATAAAGAATGTTACAAGAACAATGGAGAAAAGACAGTCTCTTCAATAAATGGTGCTGGGAAAACTGGACAGCTACATGTAAAGAATGAAATTAGAACACTCCCTAACACCATACACAAAAATAAACTCAAAATGGATTCAAGACCTAAATGTAAGACCGGATACTATAAAACTCTTAGAGGAAAACATAGGAAGAACACTCTTTGACATAAATCACAGCAAGATCTTTTTTGATCCACCTCCTAGAGTAATGGTGATAAAAACAAAAATAAACAAATGGGACCCAATCAAACTTAAAAGCTTTTGCACAGCAAAGGAAACCATAGACAAGACGAAAAGACAACCCTCAGAATGGGAGAAAATATTTGCAAATGAATCAACCGACAAAGGATTAATCTCCAAAATATATAAAGAGCTCATGCATCTCAATATTAAAGAAACAAACAACCCAATCCAAAAATGGGCAGAAGACCTAAATAGACATTTATCCAAAGAAGACATACAGATGGCCAAGAAGCACATGAAAAGCTGCTCAACATCACTAATTATTAGAGAAACGCAAATGAAAACTACAGTGAGGTATCACCTCACACCAGTTAGAAGGGGCATCATCAGAAAATCTACAAACAGCAAATGCTGGAGAGGGTGTGGAGAAAAGGGAACCCTCTTGCACTGTTGGTGGGAATGTAAATTGGTACAGCCACTGTGGAGAGCAGTATGGAATTTGCTTCAAAAACTGAAAATAGAATTACCATATGATCCAGTAATTCCACTTCTGGGCATATACCCAGAGAAAACCATAATTCAAAAAGACACATGCACGCCAACGTTCATTGCAGTACTATTTACGATAGCCAGGTCATGGAAGCAACCTAAATGCCCATCAACAGACGAATGGATAAAGAAGATGTCATACATACATACAATGGAATATTACTCAGCCATAAAAAGGAATGAAACTGAGTCATTTGTTGAGACGTGGATGGATCTAAAGGCTGTCATACAGAGTGAAGTAAGTCAGAAAGAGAAAAACAAATATTGTATATTAGCGCATGTATGTGGAACCTAGAAAAATGGTACAGATGAACTGGTTTGCAGGGCAGAAATTGAGACACAGATGTAGAGAACAAACGTATGGACACCAAGGGGGGAAAGCCGCGGGGGTGTGTGGATGGTGGTGGGCTGAATTGGACGATTGGGATTGACATGCATACACTGATGTGTATAAAATTGATGACTAATAAGTACCTGCTGTATAAATAAATAAATAAAATAAAATTTAAAAATTGCGAAAAAAAAAAAAGATTGCTGGTCCTGAGTCAAGAATTATCAATGTGACAGCAATTTTCATCTATTAAAACTTTTCTTTCCCAGTGGTTGTTTCCTAATAGTCAAGCTGTATCTTAGGTGGATCTTACAAGTAGATTTTTGATATTTGTTGCTTGAAAAAAAATCTTATTTAAATGCAGTTGTTCTATTGAGAACTTTTAAAAGAATGTGCCTTTCCCTCTTGATACTGTTGTTAGTTTCATCCAAGGTAATCAAAAGGATAGGGATAGTGCACCTTTTTTTGTTTTCTAATATTCTCACATTCATCTTTATTTATTTTTTTTTTTTTTTCAGTACGCGGGCCTCTCACTGTTTTGGCCTCTCCCAGGGAAGCATATAAAATGTTTTCCTAATGTTCTAGAAAGTAGACCCTATTTTAGTCCATTTGGAGGGGAGAGGGAGGAGAGTTTGTTTTTAGAGACTAGTTCATTACTCTCATTTTAAAGCCTATTTCCATTCTGAAAGTGTGCAACTTTTGAAGTAAGGAGTGGAGTTTCTATGCATGTAGTTTATCTTCCCGTCCCAGGTGAAGTCTGGTACTTATATTGTAGGTTAGGTACTTGTCATTTTTATACACACACAATTTACATATGTGTGCTATGCAAATTGTGTGTATGTGTGATATATATAAAACCATACTAATGATAAAACTATATGTGTGTGTGTATATATATAATTTATATACATAATTTATCATACTAATTATAAGGGGAGAAGTTAAGTAACAGAAAGAGTGATAATAGAATTCTTAGCTAGAGTTGAAGTATTTCTCTTCACATTCAAACTAGACTCTGTCTTTGAGCTAGGGTAAAGACAGTGGGTATAGTATAAATAAACATTGCTTCAAAACTTAGAAAGTGAAACAAAGAACTTACCCCTGAATACTGCAGCTTTAACTACATAAAGAAATATTCATTGTTGTCATGGATATACAATTTATATGTTCTTCTAGCATTGAAAAGAATAATTTTTGACTTAGGAGTAAAATGAAAGATTTTCTGTTTGGCTAAAATTGATTATTATCATTCTAAAATATAATGGTACTTGTAGCTGTCCAGTTTTCCCAGTACCACTTATTGAAGAGGCTGTCTATTCTCCATTGTATATTCTTGCTTCCTTTATCAAAAATAAGGTGAGCATACATGCGTGGGTTTATCTCTGGGCTTACACTCTGTTCCATTGATCTATATTTCTGTTTTTGTGCCAGTACCATACTGTCTTGATTACTGTAGGTTTGTAGTATAGTCTGAAATCTGGGAGCCTGATTCCTCCAGCTCCGTTTTTCTTTCTCAAGATTGCTTTTGCTCTTTGGGGTCTTTTGTTTTTCTATACAAATTGTGAAGTTTTTTGTTCTACTTCTGTGAAAAATGCCATTGGTAGTTTGGTAGGGATTGCACTGAGAAGTAGATTGCTTTGGGTAATGTAGTCATTTTCACAATGTTGATTCTTCTAATCCAAGAACATGGTATATCTCTCCATCTGTTTGTATCATCTTTAATTTCTTTCATCAGTGTCTTATAGTTTTCCGCATACAGGTCTTTTGTCTCCTTAGGTAGGTTTATTCCTAGGTTTTTTTTTTTAAACATCTTTATTGGAGTATAATTGCTTTACAATGGTGTGTTAGTTTCTGCTTTATAACAAAGTGAATCAGTTATTCATATGCATATATTCCCATATCTCTTCCCTCTTGCGTCTCCCTCCCTCCCACCCTCCCTATCCCACCCCTCTAGGTGGTCACAAACCACCTAGATGATCTCCCTGTGCTGTGCGGCTGCTTCCCACTAGCTATCTATTTTACGTTTGGTAGTGTATATATGTCCATGCCACTGTCTCACTTTGGTATTTTATTCTTTTTGTTGCAGTGGTAAATGGGAGTGTTTCCTTAATTTTTCTTTTAGATTTTTCATCCTTCGTATATAGGAATGCAAGAGATTTCTGTGCATTAATTTTGTATCCTGCTACTTTACCAAATTCGTTGATCAGCTCTAGTAGTTTTCTGGTAGCATCTTTAGGATTCTCTATGTATAGTATCATGTCATCTGCAAACAGTGACAGCTTTACTTCTTCTTTTCCAATTTGGATTCCTTTTATTTCTTTTTCTTCTCTGATTGCTGTGGCTAAAAGTTCCAGAACTATGTTGAATAACAGTGGTGAGAGTAGACAACCTTGTCTTGTTCCTGATCTTAGAGGCCATGGTTTCAGTTTTTCACCATTGAGAACAATTTGGCTATGGGTTTGTGATATATGGCCTTTATTATGTTGAGATAGGTTCCCTCTATGCCCACTTTCTGGAGGGTTTTTATCATAAATCGGTGTTGAATTTTGTCAGAAGCTTTTTCTGCATCTATCGAGATGATCATATGGTTTTTCTCCTTCAGTTTGTTAATATGGTGTATCACACTGATTGATTTGCATATATTGAAGAATCCTTGCATTCCTGGGGTAAACCCCACTTGTAGAGTTTTGAATATTGTTTCTTTGAGCCAGGCTCAGTTACTTTTGTGAGATCCCAATAGCACGACTTTTAGTCATTTCTTGTTTTTCCTTTGGTACCTGGCTTATCATGAACTACCTGGCTTATCATGCACAGGTAATGTGAAACAGCATGTGAGGTTTCTTTTTATTTAGTGATTTATTTTAAAAAATTCATTTATTTTTATTTTTGGGTGCATTCGGTCTTCGTTGCTGTGTGCAGGCTTTGTCTAGTTGTGGCGAGCGGGGGCTACTCTTTGTTGCGGTGCGTGGGCTTCTCATTGCGGTGGCTTTTCTTGCTGCGGAACACGGGCTCTGTGTGCATGGGCTACAGTAGTTGTGGCACGCGGGCTCAGTAGTTGTGGTTTGCGGGCTCTAGAGCGCAGGCTGAGTAGTTGTGGTGCACGGGCTTAGTTGCTCTGCAGCATGTGGGATCTTCCCGGACCAGGGCTTGAACCAGTGTCCCCTGCACTGGCAGGAAGATTCTTAACCACTGCGCCACCAGGGAAGTCCGAGGTTTCTTTTTAAAGGGGATCTTTTCTCATGTCACTATACATAAATGTTGTCTCTTATTGCAGATTGGAGTCACGAAAGATACACGGGTTCTTCTTAAGAGAAAAAGAGGAAATCTGTAAGTATTTGTCCTTTAAAAATTCTAAATTTGCCATCTTGTCAGCTTTTGGAGAAAACTAAGTGACCAAACTAACAGGCATTTTTCCTCTCTTTATATTAGAAAAGCCCTGCCAGTATTTATGTTTGTGGTAAAAAGGCAATATTTGGGAAAGTAAAATAGGACAGCTTTTTACTCTGGGCAACTTCTACAATTTAAACTGTCACTCACTTATGAAAGGGGAAGTGATGCTTAAAATCCAAATACAATCTTTTTCTTTTGAGTATTACCAAAAAATGGAGTCACAGATTGGAGTTCCAATTCTGGCTACTGAGGCGGTGTGTCTTTGACAAGCTGTTTAGCTTCCCTTTGCCTCAATTTCCTCATCTGTAAAATGAGCTTAATAAGTGTAAGTGTCCAGTGACTGGTTCATTAATATTGATGAAGTTGAATCTGTAGTAGTGTGTATTTTCTCCAGTAAATTGAAGCTTATTCTAGTTACTGTTTCTCAAACTGTTTTACATATATTTCTGATCTTCAAAAATCTAAGCATCTCTACTGTCCTTTACGGAGGCATCTACTCTAGACTATAATATAGAATGAAAGAAATACAACAGAGCACCTAAAGTTAGAATTTTAGTGTTTGAGCCTTGGACCTTGAAAATTACCTAGTCCAGGGGTTCCCAAACATTGACCTATAGACCGTGCCCTCACCAGTGAAGAGTTTTTACTGGTCCATGGTGAAGTGAGGAAAATAAAGACAACAGGCCATGAGATTTTTAGAGCTAAACTTTTTCCATTTAAATGATTGCTTCTTATTATAAGATACATCCTCCTAATTTTGAGGAGTTAGACCCATTCTGTACTTTATGAAATGATAGTGATAGTAAATGACAGGTTTATGGGTTTTGTTTTTATGTCCATACCTGGCCAAAACAAAAATTGGCAGCTGTGTCATTGCTGCCTTCTTTGTTTTTAAAACTTGTATTGGTCCATGATATCTTAAAGTCTGAATCCAACTTTCTCATTGTACAGATGAGGAAACACACAGGAGGTTATTTAATTTGTTCCAGGTAGTGCAGCTGAGCGAGCTGCTGAGCTAGGACCAAAGCCCTGTATACAATGCTGCCTCTCTTGTGTTTCTGCTCTTCTGAGAATTGCTTTCATTATGATAGATTATGAAATTGAAACAGAAGATCTAGTAGTTCTTATGTGCTAATTCAAAACACTCAGTGTTCTTGTAAAGCTAAGGCTTAAAGTCTACTGATCAGCCTGCATTAGAAAAATCTTGAACATGACCAAAGATTTTCATCAACAGGCCAGAATTAGTTGTCCCTGAATTCAGCTACATAGGCAGCATGCTATTTCCATGATTGACAAAGAAGATACCAATAAGTTTAGTGTTTCCTTTGGGAAATAGACCACAGTGCAATTGTGAGGGCTGTAGTATTCAGGCTTCTATAGTTATTTATCCAGAGAGTCTGTTTTCTCTCTCTCTCTCTCTCTCTCTCTCTCTCTCT
>NW_020171994.1:1122102-1130430 GCF_003031525.2 Neophocaena asiaeorientalis asiaeorientalis
ATAAATAATAACAGTAGTTGGCCTGCAGCCCATCTAGATGTGTAACAGAAAAAACTACCAAGGTGAAGAGCTGGAGTTGCCAGGAGCCTTAGCGAGAGGCCAGTTGTGGCCAGTTGTGTTCAGGTGTCAACAGACACCTTGGAGACTCCTCTTCAATTGGCATAGCTCTGCCTTGGCTATCCCCAAACACACTTCAAAACAGAAATACCTAATTCCCTCATCTCCCTTGCCTCACTCACGTTTGTGAAGCTCGGCATGGGCCAGGTAAACAAATGAACGTGAAGAGAGAACAGAACGGAAAGTATTACCGATCCCTAACGTGGAGACATTATCTCTAGGAGTACTTTTCCAGGGCTTCTTGTATTTGACTTCATGTGGCTTCCTTCTTTAGTTAAGAATTCTTTAATTTCTCAAATGTCAGGCACACACTAATGCAATGTCAATAATTTAAATACATATTGAATTAATAATAATGTCAACAATTTAAATACATATTGAATTAATAATAATGTTAATAAAAATATGTATTGAATTTTTCGTTGTCTGGAATACCTGTGCCCTTTTCTTACCAACACTAATATTTAAGAGTTGACTGAATGGCCATAAGATTTCAGTCTTCAACAGATTTATCACTCTTTGAGTTCTTTTATTAACCTCATTTATAATGAATATTTACTACTGAAGAGCAGAGTGAAGCTTTTTTGTTTTGTTTTGTTTTCTACCATGATACAGTTTCACATCATGGTGGCCAGGTAGCTGAGCTGTAGTGACTTAATCAGCCATTTTGTAAGAAATGGTTTAAGACTACATTGCTGCATAACTTTTAACAGTGTGAAGTACTGGGAAACAACATTAGCAGAGAACCAACCTATTAAACTGGTCCCTCTTCTAGCAAAGGTGGAAGATAGGGCATGTGGCCAAAAAAGATATAAGTTGCAAAATTCTCCCTATAACACAAAGGTACTCCTGTGGGAAGTATCACTGCTGGTTACAGATTTTTATTTGAGCCTGAGTTCATGTTTGGCAGCCCACAGTTGTATTACTTTATTATAATTAGTAGATAAGATGATAGAAGACAGATGAGTAACAAATAGGTAAGATGACAGAGTCTGCATATTTCGCACTCAGATGAAACACATGTGTAACTGTGAGCTAATTTGAAAGACCAGATCTGTAGCCCAGTTGTTTTTGATTAACTAGTGTTAAGATCATAAAGAAAAAATATCCAGTAAATGGAAGACTCTACAGACAAAATTAAAGTCTACACCATGCGTGATGGGCCGTCTAATGTAGCAGCAGGGTTTTGTCTACAGGGACCTGTAGCAGATCCTCTTTAGCAGCAGCTGTAGAACACTGGAATTGTCATTGTGCTGGCTGCTTCCCTTCTACAGCACTGAACACATAACTCCTAAAACTTAGTTTGTCTCCCCTTTTTCATGACGTCTGATAAAGTTGGATTGTAACACCATGCTTTGTCAGTAGGTGCCACTTCTAGCATCATATATCCTCAAAATTCCTTACACGTAAGCTTTGGATTAAATTATATCCAGCCCACTCTCAACTTTGGAAAGCTAGCTGGGACGAAGTGAGAGAGTAGCATTGACATATATACAGTACCACACGTAAAACAGATAGCTAGTGGGAAGCAGCTGCATCACACAGGGAGATCAGCTCCGTGCTGTGTGACCACCTAGAGGGGTGGGATAGGGAGGGTGGGAGGGAGATGCAAGACGGAGGGGATATGGGGATATATGTATACATAGAGCTGATTCACTTTGTTATACAGCAGAAACTAACAAAACATTGTAAAGCAATTATACTCCAGAAGATGTTAAAAAAAAATCGTGTGTTGCGATCACTTAAAATGAGGAAGAGATATGTAACACAGTGTTACATACACAGCGTGTGTGAAGTGCAGAAGCACAACATGGGCTCCTAGATCTCATTTCGACATACTAGATCTCTTTAACACATGTGAGTAGGGTCCCAATTATATACTATCCGATGACCTAGAAAAAACATTATCTGATGAATGAATGCTGAGGATGTTCTTAAGGTGTTATGGGAGGGAACACGTGCTAGAACAAGAAAGAGCATTTTCAACATGGCAGCTGAGGTGCTTTCTTTTCTGGGGAAAGCTGGGAAGAGACTAGCAGGATGGCGACTTCAGGAGTTAATACCTGTCCAGGTGATGAAGTAAACAGGTTTGGTTAATCTTGTTAGAGACAAACCCAAAGATCAGTCATAGTTGTGAGATACTCCTAGTCAAGGTAGCTAGGCACAGGTGCAATGTGGTGTTAGAGAGCATCTATATATTCACCCTAGGTGTTTTTATTTTGCTTTTTTCAGTTTTCAGATGTATTTATTATAATTACTGTATACCAGGTTAAAAGTTTGCTTGTATTAGCTATTTCATATTTATTATATTGGCTTACTAACTTTGAGTCAGATGAGACTTACAAGGGGCAGACGGATGTATATTTCACATGATTATTCAGTCTCGTAGACTGCCTGATAGCAAAAGATCCTGCTAGCTACTCTTAATGACTTTTATTTTCTTAAAATATTAACATTTAAAAAGTTTTAATGTTAAAATGTTAATTTTAATGTTTTAGTTTTAGTGTTAAGGGTTGACTGAATGGCTGTAAGATTTCAGTCTTCAACAGATTTATCAGTCTTGGAATTCTTTTATTAATCTCACTTATAAGGTATATTTACTGCTGAAGAGCAGAGTGAAGTTTTTTTGTTTGTTCTCTACCATGATACAGTTTCACATCATGGTGGCCAGGTAGCTGAGTTGTAGTGACTTACTTAGCCATTTTGTAAGAAAATGGCTAAATAAGTCATTTGTCTACAAATGTTTTAATGTTAAAAGTTTTAATATTAAAATATAAAGTTAATTATATTGTAATGTAGCTCCTGTAAAGTTTGATTTCATGAACCAAAGGCAACCAATTTCTTTAACATGTATATGAGCTTTCTCCTATATGTTTTAAAATCATTTGGAGCTTTTTAATAGTGTGTGAAAGAAAATAGGATTTTTTTAAAAAGCACCCCAGCCCTTTACAGAAGTCTCAGTGATGTAATATCTATGTAGAAGTATGATCTTCTAAAGTGCAACCGGTATGCTTACCTGTTTAATCTCTTGTATTTTTTTATAATTTTCTGATTTAAAGTTTAGTGAATACAGCTTATCCTTTTCAGAAGGCAAATTATCTCTTTATTTGGTGTTTAAATTACCCTTAAGTGAGGTATGATTTGAAAATGTGATTTCTTAAAGTAGCACTGACATAGTTAATCATTGATTATCAAGTTTATATTTTGTATGTTTTCATAAGGTATTATTATATCAAGGACAGATGAAGTTAATTTGCCCTACCACGTGTTTCAGCTTGGTAGATGTGTGCATCCTTCCTTGGTTTGGTCTATTTTATAAAACTTTTGGAAAAAAGTGTCTTGGCATTGACTTCAGTTTATTAGTTTTTCTCTGTGCTGCTGGGAGAGATGAGATCTTTTAAATTCAGACTTTAATCAGTATGTAGTGTTTGTTTACTTTGTATACTGGAGCTTAATGTATTACTAATGCTTTTTGTGTTTAACCTAACTATCTCAGAGCGTTTGAAGTAACTGGAATGAAATACTTGACATTAAACTTGACCTCAAAATTTTAAAAAAATTGCACCTGATTTTCACTTACACTTCTAGGACTTACTAGACACCTAAAGGGCTTTTTTTCCCCCTATAAAAATGCCTTAGGCTGTAGGACAGATCAGGGCTCAAAGCTGTCATCAGGATTTTTTTCATATACAAAGTTTGTCACTCTCACCCATTTAGATTATACCAGTATGACCAAGGTCACAGACAGTACAGCTGAAAGTATGGACTTTAAAATCAGATAGACCTGGGTCCAAATCCCTACTTAGCTGCGTTAACTTGGGCAAATGATCTGTCTGCGACTGTTATATCATCAGCTGTGTCATCAGGGTATGGCTTCAAAAGGGTTTTCTGATGGACTAAATGAAATAATGTATCTAAAGGACTGAGCACAGTGCCTAGCTCCTAGTACAGGCTCAATAAGTGGTTATTAATCTGATTCTCATATAGAATGCCGAACATCAACAGGAATGATTAGCTATCCCCTGACTGAAGCTGATGCCCTGCCCTTTTACAGCTGAAATACAAATGCATCACTTGATTTCAAGGAAGCGCAACTCAGAGTTTATGTCCTCCTGGTGGGACAGCGGTATTTCTCTTCATACATGGCAGGACAGCATTCCTCTCTGAAAGGCATCCTTGAAAAAGCACATAGTAAAAATTCTGTAACCCTCTTGCTTTTATAACAACTGTCCTTTCCCTCCATGTAACAGGCAGTTTTTCCAGTTTCATATTTTCTCTCAAGCAACTAAATACGTGTTCAAATTAATTACCAGGGACTTTTAAGAGTATACCATTTCCTAGAGTGTTGGCATGGACAAGTGATTTTTTAAGAAGATGACTAAGGTTGGTTGTCTTCCGGCTATTGCACTTACGTCCATTTTTACTTTATAGTTTCAGAGCAATCCATGTCCATTCCTTTTTTTTTTTTTTTTGGCTGCGCTGGGTCTTCATTGCTGCGCACAGGCTTTCTCTAGTTGCGGCGAGCGGGGGCTACTCTTCATTGCAGTGCGCACGCTTCTCATTGCGGTGGCTTCTCGTTGCAGAGCACGGGCTCTAGGCGCTCGGGCTTCAGTAGTTGTGGCACATGGGCTCAGTAGTTGTGGCTCATGGGCTCTAGAGCACAGGCTCAGTAGTTGTGGCTCACAGTCTTAGTTGCCCTGAGGCATATGGGATCTTCCCGGACCAGGGATCTAACCCATGTCCCCTGCCTTGGCAGGTGGATTCTTAACCTCTGGACCACCAGGGAAGTACCTCCATGTCCGTTCTTATTTCAGTCAACAAGTTTATTGAACAGTTAACACACAGAGGTACTGTTGTAGGAGGATTCAGCAGCAAACAATAAACTCTCTGCCTCATGGAGCTTTTATGTTCTAATGGGGGCATTCATAATAAACATGAAAAATAAAGCATATGACATAGTAGTTACAAGTACTAAGGAGAATAATAAAGCGAGAAAGGGATAGGAGGTCTTGGGGTTCGATTTTGGAGTGGCTAGAGAAGGCCTCACTGAGAAGGTGATATTTGAGTAAAGACAAAAAGAAGGTGAGAGAATAAGCTGTGCAGGTATCTTAGAAGAACATTCCAGGCAAAGAGAATAGCATGTACAAGGACCCTGAGGCAGGGTCATGCTTGGTGTGTCCCAGAAACAGCAAGGAACAAGTGGGACGGTAGCAGACTGAGGCAGGGAAAAGTGTCGGAGATGAAGATGGAAACTTGAGGTGGAGGACAGATCCCGTCTCCTAGGTCTGAGTAAGGACTGTATTTCTGAATGAGTCATATGGGGATTCTTTGAAAGGTTTTGAGCAGAGGAATGGTATGGTCCAACTTGAACTTGAACTAGAGCACTCTGGCTGCTGAGTTTAGAATTTATTATAAAGGTGGAAGCAGGGAGATCAGATTGGCTATTGCATTTATCCAGGTGAGAGAGGATAGTGGCTTGAGCCAGGATGGTAGCAGTAGAGGTGGTGAGAAGTAGTTGAATTTGATATCTGTTTTGGAAGTAGAGCTGGTAGGATTTGCTGTTGAATTGGGTGTGGAATGTGTGAGAAAGAGAGGGGAGTGAAAGTGAACCTGGTCATCTAAGGCTTTTGGTCGAAGCAACTGGAACTACAGAATTGGGCAAGACTGGGTGTGCTAGGTTTGTGGGAGGACGATCAGTGGCTCAATTTTCAACATATGTATTAAATTTGAATATGTAACTGATATCTAAATGGATCTGTTGAGGAAACAGTTGGATATACAAACCTAGGTGCCTAAGGGAGACCTCCAGGCTAAGGGGGGACATTTTGAGAGTCATCACCATATATATGCTAATTAAAGCTGTGAGACTAAATGAGATCACCATGGGAGTGAGCATTGATAAAGAAAAGGTTCAAGGACTGAGCACTATAGCGTTTAGAGGTCAGGGAGATGAGGAAGAAGCAGCAAAGAAGATGGAGAAGGAATGGCCAGGGAAGTCGGAAGAAAACCTGAAGAATGGGGTCTACTGGAAGCCAAGTGAAGAAGTTTCCAGCAGGAAAAGAGGGGTCAACGGGGCTAAAGGCTGGTAGTGGGTCAAAGGGGATGAGGACTGAGCTTTAATTGACCTTGGGATCTGACAACATGGAAGTCATCAGTGAACTCGATCAGAGCAATTTTGTGGAATGGTAGAGGGGAAAGCCTGAGCGTAGTGGGTTCAAGAGAAAATAGGAGGGAGCTGGGTGAGAGAGCACAGAGACAACTCTTCTCCTTCTCCTACAGAGAGGGAGTGGTTTTTAAGGTGAAAGAAATAAAAGCCTGTTAGGATGCTGATGGAACCGATTCGAGCCGGAAAAATTAATGAGGCTGGAGAGAGAGGGAAGAATCAGTAGAGTGGCACCGCCAGGTCTTTCTGGTCTAGACAGGGGTGTCACACACAAGTGAAGGGGTCGGCCTTAGCTAGGAGCATCACCAGGCCATCTCTAGTCATGGGAGAGAAGAGAGCACATGGCCACAGATCCGAGTAGATGGGGAGACACACTGGTGGGAGTCTGTGGAAGTTCTCTTCGGACGGTTTTAGTTTTCTCAGCCAAATGGTAAGCCAGGTCAGCAGCTGAGGATGAGGATAGCAGAGGAGCCTCGGTGGTCTGAAGAGAGAGAACAAAGTGTAACCCCAGGAGAGCAAACCCCAGGAGAGCAAGCCTCTGGATGGCCTAGTGGATGCTAGGGCAGCATGGTTTCTGTGCAGCTTCAAGGGTCCCTTTGAGGGAGCAATCACGGATCTAAAGGGGGACGTTCAGCGCAGCTGGGTTTTTCTCCAGCCAAATTCAGCTGCATGGGGACGGGTGCAGATTAGGTGGCGGACAGGATTTAACCAGGTTGTGGTTTAGCTGAGTGAGTACAATGAAGAGGGAGAGATGCAAGCAGGTCGAAAGTGTATTCCAGGAACTGATTATTAATGCTCATGAAATTGAAGCTGGATCAGACGAAGGATTCTCCCAACAGTGGCACGAAGTAGATAACACAAGCGGTATTCCTGTTTTACCCGCAATGCCACTGGTACAGAGCTTTTAGGTGAGAGGTCATATATCTCATCCGAAGTCACACATAAGAGCAGATGCTGAGGTTAGAAGCCAGACTTCCTAACTTCGTTTAGTCCGTTTACCACCCAGGATATCAGACTTTCTCTTCTTTAGAGAACAATTCATTTTCCCCTAACATAATAGTGGGGTGCATAGTCTTGAGTTGCCAAATCATCATACACGTGTCTCTTATAGTATAGTGGCGTTCTAGTAACGTTGACTCTGAAATAATTCAATTTTCCCATTGACTTAGATCATAAAAGGGGAACAGCACTTTCCACAGAAAGCTCGAAAGCATCTGCTACTCTACTTGCTGTTTTCTGATACATCCTGCAGTTCTGCCCCCATCCATTCCCCAGTCCATGAGGACTGTCCTCATTTCCCAATCTTTGTCCTCTCCTTTTGAAAACATATCCATCCTTCATACCGACTCCAAATACTGTGCTATTTTGTGAAACCTTTCTGGATGGTTCTCCTTCCTCCCTCTTTTTGTCCCCCCAAAACTGGATGTAATCTCATCCCTCTTTTGAATACCTTTAGCGTTTCATTCTTGTTTCTCTGATGGGATCTATCATATTCTACCGTATATATTTGTGAACTCATCTCCCTGCACCCTACCATACATATGGACACATATGTACATGCACACGTGCATGTAAAGGATTGAGAACGTGTTTTACTCATCTTTGTGTTAAGTGTTCAAAACTTACACATAGTAGGTGTTCAGATCTTTTTTTTTTTTTAACGAATGTATCAATAGGCTGGATGTAACACTGGGGACAGGCCTTGGTTACAGTTTGTACTGTCACAACATTTGCTTCTCTTTGAGATGAAAGATCAGACAATATCAGTGGCTCAAATATTCAGCTGAAATGGAGGTTCCAGTGTGCCCCCACCAAAGCAACTCTGCCTTTTGCTTTTATCTGTACTTGTGTTTTCACGTCCACATAAGATTTTATTCAAATGAATGAGCCATGCCTCGCCCCCTGCCCCCAGTACCACCAGAAAGAATTAGAAAACTTCTGGACTAAATGACCTCTCTGATCTCTCTTTACCTGAATGTTCTTTGAGCCTTGTGTACTGTGTGTGTGTGTGTGTGTGTGTGTGTGTGTGTGTGTGTGTGTGTGTGTGT
>NW_020171994.1:1130485-1150537 GCF_003031525.2 Neophocaena asiaeorientalis asiaeorientalis
GTGTGTGTGTGTGTGTGTGTGTGTGTGTGTGTGTGTGTGTTTATGTGTATGTGTCTCTGTACTACGAGGATTAAGTAGATGTTTCCCTACCTCCAAGACTTAAGGCAAATCTGTTTAAAAAATTAAGTGTGTGTGACAACATGAATGACTGAACACATACAATACAGTTTAAATCTAGCTAGATTGTAAGCTCTTCAAAAGCTGTCTTCTACTTCTTCAGCCCCAAGGGTGAGCCTGAGGTGGTACTTCTGGTATTGTCCCTGATAATTTACATATTGAAATAAGTATTTATTTTGAATTGATTTCCTTTCAGTACTTCTTTATATTACCAGTAAAGAATTATTTTAAAAAATAGTGTGTGTGGGTAGACTATCATCTGAGACTATCATCTGTGACTGTCTTTTAAGGTTTATAAAGGAGTATTATGAAGTATTTGTTATAACAAAGAGGTGTTGGGTTTGATAGGGTTGAGAACTCCTGGTCTGTGCCCTGTACTTAGGTGCTTAGATGTTTAAAAATGATGGTATAATCAAGGATCAGAATGAGTGGTAGACATTTCAAGTGATGTGGGAAATTAGAAAAAGGAAAGATTATCAAGGATTTGGGTAGTCATGGAATGTCTGATGGAGGAGAGGATTGTTAGAGGGAATCTTGCATATTGAGGATCAGGCACTATGATAGACACTTGATGTACCTTGTCTTGAAAAAATGAATGACCAGACTTGTCAAAGAGACTGAGAAAGCGATTTCTAGGTATAGTAAATCATAAAATTAAAGTTGGAAGGGCCCCAGGAAATCATCTAGGCCAGAAATTTTTAGTGTAAGGGTGGTGTCACCCTTTGGTGTTCATGGATGGATTCCAGGGAACTCAGGAATCCCCTGAATTTGTGTATACCATTTTGCCTATCTTTCTGAGGGGAACTGGGTTCATAGTTCTCATTGGATGCTGAAAGGGGCCCATCACCTCTAGGAAGTTAAGGGCTACCGATCTAGTCAGATCCTAAGCTCAGACAGATTGTTTTGCCCAAGGTTACGCAGCCGCCAGTCAGTGACAGAGATGGGGTCTGAAACCCAGGTCTTTTCACCTGTAGTTTCTTGCTCATTTCACCACACTCAGTTGAAGAGCATGAACAAAAGCAGAGGCAGGATTAAGGATTAAGCTAACCATTTTATAGTAGTTGGTGTGGTGTAAAAACGCACAACTCTCTTGGGGTCAGTAGTCCATTTCCACAAGAGTTGCAGGAGGATGCACTTCAATTTGTCTCCTCAAAGTGAACTAATATTTTAATTTTTGTAGTTGAAATACACTGCCACTCTCCAAAATAGCTTTCACAGCTGAAGGCAAGTTCCTGGAGAGACATTATTCTCCCTGAGGCTGTTTCTGCAGTTCCTTTCCATTTGGCACTGTTTTTTCTGACCTGCAGTGGCCTCCAGTTTCCTGTCAAATCAAATCAAATCAAAACTACTTTGCCTGATTTGTCAGACCCTGTACTACTGTGGCCTGTTTAGCCAGCGAGTACTCTGTGCCCCACTCAGGTGAGTGTCCTTTTTTTTTTGGCAGTCTCTCCTCTCCCGAAGTCCTTTCATTTCTACGTCTTTATCTTTTATCATGTGGTTCCCCAGCCCAGAATGACCTCCATTCTTTCTCCTTTGTTTCCAGATCCCTGACATAAGGTCCAGCTTAAGTCTAATCTCCACAAAGCCTCCCCTAGTAACGGTGGACCATTTTGCACTTGCTCTGAACTGCTATCGCATTTATTGCTTGCAGTGCACACCGTAGCACTTGGGTATTTCCACAGGCTTTTCATCGGAAAGGGTCCAGTGGTCACTTTGGGAGTGGGATTCCAGGAAGTCCAGGGTGGGACTCTGGGCACCCCCAATCCCTGCTTCAGCCAGAGCAGTTCCACTGTAGTGTCTATATATGGGAAGTCTGCGTGAGCGTTTATTTGAAGAAATGGTTTTGCTGCCACACCTTCTCCTGCAAACAAAGTTTGAAAACACTGGACCTATCTTGTGTGCTGATGGCCTCACAAGTGTTAACTCGTAATGAGCAAGGGCCAGGACTTACACTACTTTGGACTTAATACTACCACTCCCAGGCAACTAGTGCAATTTTGAGCACAAAAGTGGACAAGTAGGAAATGATTTTATGATTGTATTGCTTCAGTTTGGGGGATAGGAGGTAGTGAATAGCATTACCAAGAAATTATTTTAAAGAAGAACTCAGAATAATATTTCTGGTTTGATCTGTGAGAAATAAACCAAAATTGGTAGAAGTTTTCTCTCTTTTGGAAACAAAACCAAATCCTATTTAAAGCTGTCCAGTTTACATATACATATTTAAGAGAAACCTCAATATTTGGCATTCACTACTCTCCCCAAGTTTAGCCAAACTTAAATACCACATGCCTGCACTCATATAGGCCCTATAAGTGTTACACGACTGACTTACAGAGTGATGTGTAGTATACCTAAAAACCTATAAAAATTAAATTTAAAATGTATGGCCAGAATGATTAAAGCTGGAAAGTGCCAGTCTTTCAGACCAGTTATTTCCGCTTCCTTGTATCAAATCAATTATAGAAACTAATAAAGACCTGAGTATTTAAATCAATGGTCTATCAACTTGCTAATACTCTTTTGTTTTGTTTTTGTTTTGTTTTGTTTTCCCTGCTCTCTGCCTGGTTCGTTGTCTTCGCCTACAGGTGTACTTTATTGTCGGCTTCCAAAGATTACTAACTCTTGTCTGTATCATTAAAATTGAACTGCCTTGACTCTTCTGCTACTCTCACTACTGCTTCCATTATTGCCTTCTTCAGCAAAATCAGGCTTTCTGAAGCCAAAGAATAACAAGAAATAAACACCATTTTAGAAGCCTTGCCACTATGAAACTTAAGCAAAATGTGCTCACCGTTATTTTGCTGCCTATCCACTTGTTAATAACAATATACAGTGCCCTTGTATTTATTCCGTGGTATTTTCTTACCAATGCCAAGAAGAAAAACGCTATGGCAAAGAGAATAAAAGCTAAGCCCACCTCAGACAAACCTGGAAGTCCGTATCGCTCTGTCACGCACTTCGACTCACTAGCTGTCATAGACATCCCTGGAGCAGACACCCTGGATAAATTATTCGATCATGCCGTATCCAAGTTTGGGAAGAAGGACAGCCTGGGGACCAGGGAAATCCTAAGTGAAGAAAATGAAATGCAGCCAAATGGAAAGGTTTTTAAGAAGGTAAAGCATTTTTGTGCTTCCTATTGTTTTTAAAGGGGAAGGTACACTTTATTATAAATCAAGTGCATTTAAAACATGCTGGCATTCCATTATAGTGCCCATAACTAATTCTCAGAAGGTGCTCACAGCATCTGTGTAATTCACTTAAGGGTATTTTTAGAGTTCTACACTTTGAATAGTATGTTAATTGCTTGTTTGAGTACATATGCTAATATTACAGAATGTCTCACTTTAACAGTTAATTCTTGGGAATTATAAATGGATGAACTATCTCGAAGTGAACCACAGAGTGAATAACTTTGGTAGTGGACTCGCTGCATTGGGACTGAAACCAAAGAGCACTATTGCCATTTTCTGTGAGACCAGGGCTGAATGGATGATTGCCGCACAGACCTGCTTTAAGTACAACTTTCCTCGTAAGTGCCTGGTGTTTTTGGAGGGGGAGAGAGTGGGCTTTGCTTACATGTGAAATTGTCCTGAGAGCCTCTTGTTTTCCAAGCAGGTGTTCAGCCAGAACCTATTGGCCTTGAGAAACTGAATTGACTGATGATTTTTGCCCAGTTTGTGGCACTTCCAGTATTTCTGGGTTTCTTTAGGTTTAAAAAGTTAGAATCCCGAAAATTTGTAAGAAAGATTTGTGACTACCAGGAAGTTTGAGGCAAGGTTGAAGGGTAATAGCAGAGACTATGAAATCAAATGAGATTATAAAATGTCTTTGCATCTGTGAGTATATCTGTCATTAAAAGTTGACTTAAATAATGTATCTAAGAAATGTTTATCATTTAACTTTTGTGTTCATTTTTTATTATGTAGTTGTGACTTTATATGCCACACTTGGCAAAGAAGCTGTAGTTCACGGGTTAAATGAATCTGAGGCTACCTATCTGATTACTAGTGTCGAACTTCTGGAGAGTAAACTTAAGGTAAGTACGAAATTTTCTTTTAATTCATGGCAGTGTTTGACAGCATAGGAGAATATTCAAGAATTGAGTTTATTGCATACCCATATTTAATAACTGGATTTTCTTTCTGCTCAACAGACGGCATTGTTAGATATTAACTGTGTTAAACGTATCATTTATGTGGATAATAAGACGATCAATAAGGCAGAATACCCTGAAGGATTTGAGATTCACAGCATGCAATCGGTAGAAGAGTTGGGATCCAAGCCAGAAAACTGTAAGTAAAGCAGTTAAAACAAATGTATTAATCTCTTCAAGGCTTGTTATTCCAGTAGGTTAGGAAAAGCAGTAATGCAAGTGAAAGCTGTAAAGTTCTCTGATTTAAAACAAGTGTTGTATAACTCAATAAGAAAACTTTGAAAGTGTTTAAAAACTCTCAAGACCATATACGATGAAGATTTTTCTCTCCCTTTCTCCTCCAAAAGGTAACCACTATTTGAAATGTTACTAAATGGCTGAGGCCTATGGCAGTTGCTGCCAAACTTCTCTTTTTTCAAAGAAACCCACTGTAACCTTCCAAACTGGACTCACGTAAGGCAAAGATCTCAGGCCTTCCATTCAGTAAACTTTTTTTTTTTAATGCTTAATGCTGCTGATTTTCATCATGTCTCAGAGGTTGCAGAGCTGTTTGCCAAAACCACACTTGGCTTATTCTACCACTGATACGGTAGTTGGTATTTCATTTGAAACAAGTTAAGTGTGTCTTATATCAAAGTGGCAGTTGGTCATCAGGACAGAGGGTTGAGCAAATGAAGTACTCCACTGAAATATTTTTCTTTCTCATGTTTAATGAGAAGATCACAATACTCTACTAGATGAGTAGTCCGAGTCTTTTATCATAGGCATAAGTATGCCTGCCCTTTGCTCTGGGGAAAGATATTATCTTTATTGTACTGGACAGTGAACATGCCTGCTCTTTGCTCTGGAGGGAGACACTTTCTCTGTCTTCCAAGGCTGTTCACTGTGCAGTCATCCTCGCAAAGACAGCCTGGAACAGTCAGTGCCTCTGCTCGCAAGATGTACAGAAACCCAAGAGACCCGTGGAGAATTATCTCTCAACACCAGGTTGACCCTGCAAGATCGCGGTAAACTTGACTGGGAAGTCCTGATTGGTAGGGATTTGTTGGCACAAAACTGTGGGGGGTATTGGTCCTCATAATTTTGTGTGAGCCAGAGCATGATAGACCACAGGTCCCACCTGGTCCACTCATCTCTACAGTTAATAAGACACACATGTTTGGGGTGATACTTTACCTGAGTAGACAGTTGTTATGATGATGACAAGAAGTGAAGTGTCACATTGTGTGCTTAGCCTGAGAAGACCCTTGACATATCTACTGCTGCCGCTTCCATCAGTCATCAGAAGAAGGATGCAGTCCCTATTTGCTTGATTTATAAACTATGACAGTAGATACCTTTAAGGAGCACTAACATCACCCCATTTAAGTATAGCTTTATCTTTGGTTATCTCAGTACTAAATCATACTGTTTAAAATGGTTATTTTAACTTGTATATATAAATGTGATTCATTTTATAAACTGATTTGTAAAAAAGTTTATTTTGTAGAGCAGTTTTAGGTTCACAGCAAAATTGAGGGGAAGGTACACACGTGCACAGCGTCCCCCATTATCAGCATCCCAGAGTAGTATGTTTGTTACAATTGATGACCTTACATTGACATCATTATCACCCCAAATCCATAGTTCACATTAGGGATCCCTCTGGGTGTTACACATCCTACGGGTTTGGACAAATGTATACTGACATGTATTATCATTATAGTATCATACAGAGTATAAACTCATTTTTTAGCATCCAACAACCTTATTAAACTTTTATTTATTTAATTGCGATCATATACCTGGGGATTCTTCGTTATTTTGGTGTATTCTAGAAAGGAAAGGAGATTACTGGGTTGGCACAATACACTGTCTTGAAAGTGGAAGCCCCAGTGTGCTGTTTAAAACTTAGCATGTTAGAATCTTAGAGTTGCTGTCGCCTTAAAGATCAAATCAAAACAACAGCAACAACAAAGGAACGCAAGGAAACTTAGGGAAGTGATGGACACGCCTGTTGCCCTGATTGTGGTGATTGTATCACAGATGTTTGTATATGGTCAGTCATCAAAGTGTACACATTAATATATTCAGTTCTTTATATTATCAATTATACCTCAATAAAGCTATTAAAAAACTATATGAACAGTTTAGATATACGTTATCTCTTGTGGGCAGCACTGTTGTCCATCCAGCCTAGGTTAGATAGATTAAGAGCTGGAAGCAAATTCATGTCACGTTAAAATTTAAAATATTGACACACACACACATATATATATATATATATACACACACAGTGTTTGTTTAGAGTGTGCATGTAGGCAGTTAATAAACGGGGAATTGAAATTTCACTCAACTTTTTGTTCAGTTAATATCGTGGAATGACAAAAAAAGTTACGTCTTGTAACAGCAGTTCTCTTTATTAATAGGCTGAAAGATACTTTCAAGGAACATTTACAGGTTCTCTAATTCTTTTTCCCTGCGTGTGACTATTCTAATTATATTTATTGAAATGTAATTTGTTGCCTGTTTCATCTAAAAATTTTAAGCTTCTATGTTACGTCTTTTTAACTGCGTTGTTCCAGTAATTCATTTTTATCGTATTTTACAAATGCACCCATCCATCAATTATTAGGGGAAAAAAGGGTCCTCACAGCAGATAGTTTGAGAAGCACAACTCTTAACAGACAGGTTAACAAGCTCCAGCCTGCATCTGTTTCTCTAAATGAAGTTGGATTGGAACACAGTCACATCCATTTGTTTAACAACTGCCTATGGTTCCTTTCACTCTATAGCAACAAAGTCGGGTAGTTTGGGCACAGACCATATGACCCTCCAAGCCTAAAATATTTACTGTCAGGTCCTTTGCAAAGAAAGCCTGCAGATTCCTGCTCAAGATGGCTGACTGTATTCTGTTGGGAAGACCTCTCTATTTCCCTCCCCCAATCATTCAATAAGCAGAGATGGCACTGGGGCTCAGGACCCTTATGATTAAACGTTCCTACCTGCAGACAGAGGGCAAGAAGAAACGAAGTTTAGAAACTGTTTAGATATTACCTTTGGTAGGAAATGAAGGGCTTGTAAACCCCTTTAAACTGTCTCTTTTTCTTAGTTTCCAAAAATTCCTGTCTGATTTTGGTTAAAAAGAGTCAAAGTATGGTATGCCCTGATAGGGGAAAAAGCACTAATTCTGGGAGATGCAAAAGAATCCCCAATCCAGACACATACTAAGTATTCTAACTACAGGAGTGAGTGAAAATCAAGTCCAGTGGTTTTCAATCAGGAGTGTGTACGAGTGTCACCTGTGGAGCCTTTGATCCATTTCAGACATATAGAATCAGAATTTTCAGAACTAGGGTCCAGAGATAGTATTTTATTTAAGTTCCACAGGTGATTCTCATGCCCACCAGTGGTTAAGAACCATAATCTCGTCCAACAGTCTCGTTTTAGAGATGAGAAAACGGAGGCTTGAGGAGCTCACACAAACTACTCTATCTCCCTGATTGTCCGAATCTTAGATATCTTTCCACAACAAGGCCCTGTAAACAGCACTGTGGAGAGGTATGAACAGACAGGGATTAGGTTAAACATCCAGAAGATGGGCCAGATTGAGTTTGAAATTCTCATTGCAGGTAACCAGAATTTGATAACCATTTTCGTGGTGATTAACAGTAGAGAGTATTTGTTTTAAATAGTTTACCATTACGCCAAAATCTGAAAGTCTTACCTTTGCTTAGCAATTTGACTTGTAAACTAGAGAAATTTTGGTGCTTTGTCATTTATTTAGCAAGCGTTCCTCCAAATAGACCAACTCCTTCGGACTTGGCTATCGTCATGTATACCAGCGGTTCTACTGGCCGACCTAAGGGAGTGATGATGCATCATAGCAATTTGATAGCTGGAATGACAGGCCAGTGTGAGAGAATTCCTGGACTGGGGTAAGAGAGAATTATTCAGCTTTCTTCTTAGAAATCAGAGCTCATGTTTGGCATTCTCTAGTCTGTATTAAAACGATAAGGTCATTGATGTTTCTCATTGTGTCTTTGTAAGAATGGCTAAAATGTTTCTCTTACTTTGTTTTAGACCAAAGGACACATATATTGGCTACCTGCCTTTGGCTCATGTACTAGAATTGACAGCAGAGATATCTTGTTTTACCTATGGTTGTAGGATTGGATATTCTTCTCCACTTACTCTCTCTGACCAGGTGACAAGCTTTTCAGTATATTGGCATGATCATACTAAGTTACAGTGTTTGGCTGAGAACAGATTACTAAAACATGATATATTTTAATTCAGCTAAAACTTTCTCGTTGGTTTCAAAAGTATGCAGCTGTAGTAAATAACCTTGAGGATTTGTTAGCATTGCTTTATTTTACATATTTTAAAATTATTTTGAGACAAATAATTACTTCCATTGTCTTCAGTATTCTGTCAGCCAAAATGTTATCAAATTAGTATTTCTGTGTGATGTTAGTTGATGTTCATAGTGGTGACTTTGAGATGTGGCTTTGCCTTTTGGCTAATCAAAGAAAGTTAAAATTATCTTCAGGCTTGTTTCAGTGCTTTATCTACCTTAGTTGAAGTTTTTTGCTTTTTGTTTTTGTTTTTGTTTGAAAATGGATGGTCTGTGCTATGTGTGATATGTTATTAATAAAAATGCTCAGTTTACCAAGATATCCCATTTTCTTTTATCCTGGATCAGAGTTTCTCCTCTAAGAAAGGCTGAAATGTGCTAGAAGAAATAATCTACATCATAAAGCACTTATGCACTCATACCTCAGACTTGTAGGTTACGTTAGTTGGAACAGATAACTCACAGAGCAGTAGAGATAATATTCCATGTGTAAATGTTTGTCTTTGCCCTAATGGTAGGGCCAGACACTATCAAACTCTTAGAGGAAAACATAGGCAGAACACTCTATGACATAAATCACAGCAAGATCCTTTTTGACCCACCTCTTAGAGAAATGGAAATAAAAACAAAAATAAACAAATGGGACCTAATGAAACTTCAAAGCTTTTGCACAGCAAAGGAAACCGTAAACAAGACGAAAAGACAACCCTCAGAATGGGAGAAAATATTTGCAGATGAAGCAACTGACAAAGGATTGATCTCCAAAATTTACAAGCAGCTCATGCGGCTCAATATCAAACAAACAACCCAATCCAAAAATGGGCAGAAGACCTAAATAGACATTATGTTTGCTCTTGTTAATACTTGAATTATAACATTTTCTGCTGAAAGTTTCTTTCCTTGATCCTATTTACTTTTTCTTTACTCTAGTCCAGCAAAATTAAAAAGGGAAGCAAAGGAGACTGTACTGTACTGAAGCCTTCACTCATGGCAGCTGTCCCGGTGAGTACAGAATGTATGTTATTCACTGCCTACACTTGGACTTGTAAAAAAGTAACACTCTTAGGTATTTTTCTACATTTTAAAATAATTTTACTTTGGGGAAATTATGGCCAAACGTGTCCCTTAAAATCTTAGCTAAGCACTGGGAAAAGATGAAATGGCAAACTTCTGAAGTGTATGCCTGTTAGGGTTTGCCAATTCTTGAAAATTAAGCGATGAAACTGACCTAGCTCAAATTACCTAGTCTGGGAATTGGTCATAATATTTTAAAGGTAGAATGCACTCTAAAGATCATTTTGTTTAATGACTTCATTCAAAAGTGAGGCAACCTAGGCCATCCTAGAGAACTGGGGCAGTGTACCCAAGGTTGCAGAGCTGATTCATGGCAGAGCTGATTCTAGAATCCAAGCCTCCTGACCCTTATGGTGGCTAAGAAAGAGTAAGGAAACTGTCATTTGAGAGAACTCCCAGAGAAAAAAGTTGAATTCTAGATATTCAAAATCCTTATGTGAAATATCGCCTTTTATAAAAATAAGATGTTACATTTTATAGCCTTATAATGATAAATTATGAGATATTTAACACAGTGTTTCTAACTTGTATAATGAAATATATTCTAGCGCTTTAGGCTTCTGAAACTCCAGTGGGAGTATCACCACTGCTTGTATCATGATCAGACTTTACATCTTATCCCAGTATCTTTCAAAGAATTGTTTTTGCACACGGAAAGCCTGCGATTACACAATGAAGTGTTCAGTTTTTTCTAAGAATTACAGATGGAAGATAATTTTTTCTTAGCTTCTAATTACGAAATTACCAAATAACGAAAGAATTAGAACAGATCAGTGTAGCCTTTGCTTTTTTATTTCCAGGTGCCATAGAATTCAGCAAGTTGACAAACTAAAAGGAGAGGCTTCTGATTAAAAGCATAATACAATGGTGATAATAGGTACCATAGTACTTAAGTATGTTCTAGACACTGTGCCAAAGTGCTTTAGATGGATCATCTCACTCAATCCCCCCTAAGACTCTGCTAGGTGGGTCCTGTTGTCCCCATTTTATACAGAAAAAAAAAACTTGCCAAAGGTCACAGAGCCCATAGGTGGTCATTAAAGCTTGAACTCTTAGTAGTCTGATCTCAGAGACTTCTTAACCACTATGGCTGTCTATTTAGGATTGCGTTTTGTTTTGGAGAGCAATGTGTTGGATTTATTACCCAGGAGTTCCTAGGAAACAGTATCAGAGAACATAATTAGGGAGCGGGAAGGGCTAAGTTCTGTGGATGAATTACCAGGAGGACTTGCTTGCCTTCTGATTTCTGGTGGGGCGTAGCCACTTGTTGGCGCTCATGAAAGTTCAGAGGGCAGGGAGAGAGGTCTGCATACTTACTGCCTTTGCCTCTCCCTGCTGGGCTGCGATTTTTGGCACTTGTTGCCAGGTGCTCATTGGACAGTCTCTTTCCTGTTGGCTCTAACCAGGTCTTTCCCATGGTTACCATCCTCTACCAGGGTCCAGTAATACTTCTCTCCTCTTATTTCTTCAGACCTAGGAATAGTAAATGGCCTCCTGTGTTGCTAGTCCATTGATGCTTCACCAAGCCTTATTGGCTCCCTTAGCTCCTCCCACTCGTCTGTAAATAGGCCTTTAAAAAATCTTATTATTGACAATTGTTTTTGATAGATTCTATCTTCTGAGTTTGTTTCTTTCCTGAGTCAGAATAAAAGATCCATTTAGTATTGTGATGGTCACATATTCACGGTGTGAGAATTCAGACTAAATCGCTGCTGATAAGCAGTGACTCCGCCGAACGTCATGCAATGTTAGGTCGAGGTAAAGGGTGACTGAATGTGCTAACAATAAACCCTGCCAACTTGCTGCAGCTGTGTTGTGTTCCTTACTCATTAAGCCCTTTCTGTGCCTGTGATTGGTGTATAGTATAGGAAGGAGCGCTGGAAGTGGTTCTCACACATCTGTCTCACTCCCATATGCTCTCTTCCACCCAACATACTTTCTTTAAAAAAATGACATACACATGATTTATTGGTAGGGTACACATGGTACAATTTATTTATTTCCTTTCGGGGTGATTTTTTAAATTGAAGTATAGTTGATGTATAATATTACATTAGTTCCGGGTGTTCTACATGATTTGACATTTGCATACCATACACTTTTCTTTTAACATCTTTATTGGAGTATAATTGCTTCGCGATGTTGTGTTAGTTTCTCCTGTATAACAAAGTGAATCAGCTATACATATACATATATCTCCACATCCCCTCCCTCTTGCATCTCCCTCCCACGCTCCCTATCCCACCCCTCTAGGTGGTCACAAAGCACCGAGCTGATCTCCTTGTGCTATGCGGCTGCTTCCCACTAGCTATCTGTTTTCCATTTGGTAGTGTATATATGTCCATGCCACTCTCTCACTTTGTCCCAGCCTACCCTTCTCCCTCCCCGTGTCCTCAAGTCCATTCTCTATGTCTGAGTCTTTATTCCTGTCCTGCCCCTAGGTTCTTCATGACCACTTTTTTGTTTATTTTTTGGATTCCATGTATATGTGTTAGCATACGGTGTTTGTTTTTCTCTTTCTGACTTGCTTCACTCCATATGGCAGACTCTAGGTCCATCCACCTCGCTACAAATAACTCAATTTCGTTTCTTTTTATGGCTGAGTAGTATTCCATTGTATATACGTACCAAATCTTCTTTATCCGTTCATCTGTCGATGGACACTTAGGTTGCTACTGTCCTGGTTACTGTAAATAGAGCTGCAATGAACACTGTGGTACATGGCTCTTTTTGAATGATGGTTTTCTCAGGGTATGTGCCCAATAGTGGGATTGCTGGGTCGTATGGTAGTTTTATTTTTAAAGGAACCTCCATACTGTTCTCCATAGTGGCTGTATCAATTTACATTCCCACCAACAGTGCAAGAGGGTTCCCTTTCTCCAGACCCTCTCTAGCATTGATTGTTTGTAGATTTTTTGATGGTGGTCATTCTGACCAATGTGAGGTGATACCTCATTGTAGTTTTGATTTGCATTTCTCTAATGGTTAGTGATGTTGAGCATCCTTTCATGTGTTTGTTGGCAATCTGTATATCTTCTCTGGAGAAATATCTACTTAGGTCCCTGCCCGTTTTTGGATTGGGTTTGTTTTTTTGATATTGAGCTGCATGAGCTGCTTATATATTTTGCAGATTAATCCTTTGTCAGTTGCTTCATCTGCAAATACTTTCTCCCATTCTTTCAGATTTTTCATCCTTCGTGTATAGGAATGCCAGAGATTTCTGTGCATTAATTTTGTATCCTGCTACTTTACCAAATTCGTTGATTAGCTCTAGTAGTTTTCTGGTAGCATGTTTAGGATTCTCTATGTAGTATAGTATCGTGTCATCTGCAAACAGTGACAGCTTTACTTCTTTTCTGATTTGGATTCCTTTTATTTCTTTTTCTTCTCTGATTACTGTGGCTAAAACTTCCAAAACTATGTTGAATAATAGTGGTGAGAGTGGACAACCTTGTCTTGTTCCTGATCATAGAGGAAATGGTTTCAGGTTTTCACCATTGAGAAGGATGTTGGCTGTGGGTTTGTGATATATGGCCTTTATTGTGTTGAGGTAAGTTCCCTCTATGCCTACTTTCTGGAGGTTTTTTTTTTATCATAAATGGGTGCTGAATTTTGTCGAAAGCTTTCTCTGCATCTATTGAGTTGATCATATGGTTTTTCTTCTTCAATTTGTTAATATGGTACATCACATCGATTGATTTGTGTATATTGAATGAAGAATCCTTGCATTCCTGGGATAAACCCCTCTTGATCAGGTGTATGATCCTTTTAACGTGCTGTTGGATTCTGTTTGCTAGTATTTTGTTGAGGAGTTTTGCGTCTATGTTCATCAGTGATATTGGCCTGTAGGTTTCTTTCTTTGTGACATCCTTGTCTGGTTTCCATACACTTTTTAAAGCAGGATAGTTATAGGATGTTGAAGTCCTTTTAGGGAACTTCTGGGATTTCTCAGTCACAGATATAAACAAAGATTTCAGTTAGCCAGCAGTGATACCTTTTGTGGAAATGTAGAAAACAACACTGTACCATGCACCACCCCCCGCAGCTTTATTGACATATAATTGACACGTAGCATTGTGTCAGCTTAAGGTGTACAGTGTGATGATTTGATATACATATATATTGTGGAAGGATTACCACAGTAATGTTAATCAACACATTTACCACCTCACATAGTTACTATTTGTGTGTTTATGATGAGAACAGTTAAGATCTATTGTTTTACCAACTTTCAGGTATATGATACAGTCTTGTTAAGTGTAGTCACCATGCTGTACATTAGATCTCTAGACTTACTCACCTGGAAGTTTGTACCCTTTGACCAACATCTCCCCATTTCCCCCACCCCCTAGACCTGGCCAACCACCAATTTACTCTCTCTTGCCTATGAATTCATCTTTTTTAGGTTTCGCATGTGAGTGAGATCATGTAGTATTTGTCTTTTTCTGTCTGACTTATTTCACTTAGCATAATGCAAGGGCTGGTTCTGCTGTCCTCATTTGCGAATGACTCTGTTCTAATATTGAAAGAGCCATCCATAGAGTTATTCATTGTAGCACAACTGAATTTACATTAATTGCTATTTTAAATATTTAAAACTAGGTATTTATAAATAGGTGTGTTTTATGCAATAACTCTTGTTAATTTGTGCTAAGTAATGCCAAGAAAACATCATTTAGTGATAGTTGGGGCTTTTATTGGTTTGTTTGGTGTTTTTTTGTTTAGTAGTATAGTCATTTTCACAATGTTGATTCTTCCAATCCAAGAATATGGTGTATCTCTCCATCTGTTTCTATCATCTTTAATTTCTTTCATCAGTGTCTTACAGTTTTCTGCATACAGGTCTTTTGTCTCCTTAGGGAGGTTTATTCCTAGGTATTTTATTCTTTTTGTTGCAGTGGTAAATGGGAGTGTTCCCTTAATTTTTCTTTCAGATTTTTCATCCTTCGTGTATAGGAATGCCAGAGATTTCTGTGCATTAATTTTGTATCCTGCTACTTTACCAAATTCGTTGATTAGCTCTAGTAGTTTTCTGGTAGCATGTTTAGGATTCTCTATGTAGTATAGTATCGTGTCATCTGCAAACAGTGACAGCTTTACTTCTTTTCTGATTTGGATTCCTTTTATTTCTTTTTCTTCTCTGATTACTGTGGCTAAAACTTCCAAAACTATGTTGAATAATAGTGGTGAGAGTGGACAACCTTGTCTTGTTCCTGATCATAGAGGAAATGGTTTCAGGTTTTCACCATTGAGAAGGATGTTGGCTGTGGGTTTGTGATATATGGCCTTTATTGTGTTGAGGTAAGTTCCCTCTATGCCTACTTTCTGGAGGTTTTTTTTTTATCATAAATGGGTGCTGAATTTTGTCGAAAGCTTTCTCTGCATCTATTGAGTTGATCATATGGTTTTTCTTCTTCAATTTGTTAATATGGTACATCACATCGATTGATTTGTGTATATTGAATGAAGAATCCTTGCATTCCTGGGATAAACCCCTCTTGATCAGGTGTATGATCCTTTTAACGTGCTGTTGGATTCTGTTTGCTAGTATTTTGTTGAGGAGTTTTGCGTCTATGTTCATCAGTGATATTGGCCTGTAGGTTTCTTTCTTTGTGACATCCTTGTCTGGTTTCCATACACTTTTTAAAGCAGGATAGTTATAGGATGTTGAAGTCCTTTTAGGGAACTTCTGGGATTTCTCAGTCACAGATATAAACAAAGATTTCAGTTAGCCAGCAGTGATACCTTTTGTGGAAATGTAGAAAACAACACTGTACCATGCACCACCCCCCGCAGCTTTATTGACATATAATTGACACGTAGCATTGTGTCAGCTTAAGGTGTACAGTGTGATGATTTGATATACATATATATTGTGGAAGGATTACCACAGTAATGTTAATCAACACATTTACCACCTCACATAGTTACTATTTGTGTGTTTATGATGAGAACAGTTAAGATCTATTGTTTTACCAACTTTCAGGTATATGATACAGTCTTGTTAAGTGTAGTCACCATGCTGTACATTAGATCTCTAGACTTACTCACCTGGAAGTTTGTACCCTTTGACCAACATCTCCCCATTTCCCCCACCCCCTAGACCTGGCCAACCACCAATTTACTCTCTCTTGCCTATGAATTCATCTTTTTTAGGTTTCGCATGTGAGTGAGATCATGTAGTATTTGTCTTTTTCTGTCTGACTTATTTCACTTAGCATAATGCAAGGGCTGGTTCTGCTGTCCTCATTTGCGAATGACTCTGTTCTAATATTGAAAGAGCCATCCATAGAGTTATTCATTGTAGCACAACTGAATTTACATTAATTGCTATTTTAAATATTTAAAACTAGGTATTTATAAATAGGTGTGTTTTATGCAATAACTCTTGTTAATTTGTGCTAAGTAATGCCAAGAAAACATCATTTAGTGATAGTTGGGGCTTTTATTGGTTTGTTTGGTGTTTTTTTGTTTTCTGTTTTGCACGTATTAGCTTGGGAGTCAGTATATCCCAAACCTAGTCCTACGTCTAATTTTCCAAGGAGCTGTGAAAAAGAATCCTATTTTTGTTGTTGTTATCTTAGCTTCTATTAAAATGGAATAGAAATGCCTAAATTATAGGGACATAAGAATTTTAAGAAACTGTAAAACTCTCTGCCAGGCTGTAAGAGTCACAAGGTAGTAGTAAGAAAAACATCAGGATTAGATTCAACATAGTTGGATGTTTTAGTGCTATTTGAGAGTAAGTGAATATATTTGAAGAAAAGAATTTTTTAAAAAATTATCTTTATGTGATAGGTGAATGAACTGTTTATTCTCCAGTCAATTTTTAAAAAATTTTAGATAAACTTAGTGTGTCGAACTGAAGAAACCCCTATACTTGTCCTTAGTGTTTTTGAAATAGTGAACAAGTTAGTGAAATTAATCCTACGATATAATAAATATTTCCATTCTACTAAAGACTTTTACCTAAGATATTGTAAATAAGGTGTTTTCGACTAAGACTGTCTCGGTGTTGGTGTAGTTCTTTTCAGTTTATTTAATATGTTGCTTGCCTTTTAGGAAATCATGGATAGAATTTATAAGAATGTTATGAGCAAAGTCCAAGAGATGAATTATATCCAGAAAACTCTGTTCAAGATAGGGTATGATTACAAATTGGAACAGATCAAAAAGGGATATGATGCACCGCTTTGCAATCTGTAAGTATATCTCATAGACTCTGTAGTTTGAGCCTTTAAATCTTTTTGTGTTTTTACATCGGGAAGATGAGTAAGTAAATGACAAGTTAATTTAGTTTGAGCATCACCACCATGATCATAACGTTGAATTTCTCTTTTATTCACTTCTAAGCCTCATTGCTTATATAGCAAGCAGAGGACCTTGAACTCTGATCTTGGCAAATTAACAAATTTTAATAATTGAGTACATATTTAAGAGCTAATTATAATATTTGGTCTCATGAAGAAAAACTAGAGTAGACTTTTGTGTCAAGACAGTTGAGTTTAAAAAATGCCATTTCTAACTCAAGAAAGTGATTTTCAAGATTTATTTGGCGTGAAGGTTTCTGATTTATTGTATTCATAAAATAGCATATTAAGTGTATGAATATAACGGTTATTTTAAATGTGGTGCTGGGGAGTTGAGATGGGGAAACATTTTTCACTGGAAAGGAAATAAGATAGATGACTAAATGTTCCAAAGGTAACTTTACATTTTTTCCTTTGACGTCATCCTTTTCTTTCATTTACTGTGTGTCAAAGTAGTTTCCTGACACCATACCTTTTTCTTTTTGCCTTTTTAAGAGTTCTTCTGGCATTTTTTTCAGTGTGTTACTAGTTGTTGCTTTGTTCACCTCTCATTATCACAACGGTCCTGAAATATAGGTGTTCAACCAAAGTTGAGAAATCTTTTCCAGAGCCTATAAATTAGTGTGTCACCAAGAATAATCTGTGCATATATTAAAATCATTTATCACCCCTTTTATCAAGGATACTATTTAAAAAGGTGAAGGCTCTGCTAGGAGGGAATGTCCGTATGATGCTGTCTGGTGGAGCACCCCTGTCTCCGCAGACACAACGATTCATGAATGTCTGCTTCTGTTGCCCGGTTGGTCAGGGTTATGGACTGACAGAATCGTGTGGTGCTGGCACAGTTACTGAAGGTAAGCATTTTTAATGGGGCAAATAATTATGTTAATTTCTACTGGTAAGGCCAGTTTGCATTGCCTTTGGGAACCATGGTGACTTTATACCTCTTAAGTAATAATCAGATTCAATGAAAATCTACATATTTTAGTTTTAGAAACTTGTAGTTGAGTCATGTGTACCCTTTATTTTTAAGCCTCGTAAATACTTATGACACATTGTCAGTCCTGAAAGTTCTGTCACCCTGGTCTTGTAATCTTCTTTCTCTAAATGATCACTTCCTCGGAGAACTGCACTCTTGGAATAAGGTATCACTTTTGTGTTCCCTCTCGAATCTATATTCCTGCCCTGACTTCTTGTTTGCTTTCTGTTGTTTTCAACAGCCTATAGCAGGGTTTCTCAACTTCAGCACTGCTGAAATTTTGAACCAGATAATTCTTTATTGTTGGGAGCTCTCCTGCACATTGTAGGATGTTTAGCCCCTAGATAGCTGCCAGATAATATGACAGTGAATTATATCTTTAGATGTTACCAAATATCCCTTAAGGGGCAAATCACCCTAGGTTGTGAAACAATGCGGTATAGTAATCATTTTACTATCTCACTTTCACTTTAAACTTATGTCCAAAGTCAATGCCATTCTCCAAAACCATCTTTCCATTGCCAAATTGTTTTGACAGTGTTATTACCATCCTTAAAATCATTCAGGGCATTAGCTTTGAAGTCATCTGATTGTTTATTTTTAATATCTTTAACTTTCACCAGATCTTCCCACTTTTTCATGGGATTGCTCCCTCCACTGCCTGCCACCTTTGGCATCTAACCTTTTATTACTTCACACTGCCCTGTGGTAACAGCCTTTCAGCTGCTGTGTCTGCCTCTATTACATTGCTTCTGATTCATCCTCTGTTCTTCTGTTAGACACATCCACCTCAAACACTACTTCATACCTGGTGAACGTAGCTTTCAAGACGTCTCTCACCTGGCACCATTGTACCTCTTCATCATTATGTGCCACCTGTGTACACACCAGGATTCTTGTTTCCAAATAAGCCAATCTTCTTACTCTCTCTTGTATTTTCTGTTCCCTTCTCTTTTACATTTTTTTTTTTTTTTTTTTTTTTTTTTTTTTTTTACTGCATCGGCAGGCGGACTCCCAACCACTGCGCCACCAGGGAAGCCCTGTTCCCTTCTCTTGCAATGCCCTTTTTGCTATCTGGTCGCAGCCATCTTCTCATGTGCAACTCTTCAGTTAAGTGTTTCCCAGACATTTCATCTTACATTGATCTTTCTAGTCTCCAAGGTGCTATTGTTCTCACCATCAGTACCATGCAGTTTAGTATTTAAAAGTGCTCTAATTATTTCACGTGCTTTTCTCTCCAGGTAGTTTGTTCGTAAGCTCATTGAGGGCAGGGTCTCCTTACCTTTAATGTGTTTTCCTCACAATGTTTAATATAACGCTAGGTACATAATAGGTTGTCCATAAATACTTGATTACTGCGAGCAATAATCACAAACTACAAAAGGATAATATCATCATCATCATCACGTTGGATGATAGCCGCTGACATTTATTGAACACTTTGTTTTTTGCCAAGAAGTGTTAAGCACGTCTACGAATCATCTCATTTAACCCTCACAGCATATCCCTATATGAAATGGGTTCTGTTATTATCCCCTTTTATATAGATGAGGAAATGGAGGTTTAGAGAAGTTAAGTAACTTGTCCAATTTATACATCCAATCAGTGAGTTGTAGAGGAGGACTTCCAATCAAAATCTGTCTTACCAGAATCCTACGTAGATAATGGTGGAGCCAGCTCTCCTCCCTTAACAGATTTTTATACTTAATTATCTGAAATGTAGCCATGAGAAGCCAAAATGGTGTACCAACATTGAAATCAATTACACTGTTAAAATGAAGCTGAAGGGACTTCCCTGGCGGTCCAGTGGGTAAGACTCCATGCTTCCACTGCAGGGGGCACGGGTTCGATCCCTGGTCGGGGAACTAAGATCCCACACATTGTGCGGTGTGGCCAAAAATAAATAAATTTTGAAAAATGAAGCTGAATTATTGAAAAATGGTCACGCTTTGCATTCCTCTCGCTATGGCCTCTTCTTTTGTCATCTTTCAGAATCTGGCTCCAACTTTAATATTCCTGTAATCACATTAGTGGGAGTCTGAAATGTGTTTCACTAATTAATATCTTTGTTGCTCTT